>NW_024869099.1:19678-36638 GCF_013358625.1 Macadamia integrifolia
GAGGCTGGGGTGTGGGTGTGTGTGTATAATTAATATATATATATATATATATATATAAAAATAATTGTGAGAATCTCTCTGGTTTAGCCCCCACCCAAAAAGGATGAAATCATTACTTAGTTATCTTATTATCTCCAACTATTGATTGCAAATGCAAGCTGATCAGCTTGAGATTAAATGACTTGTAATCTCCAACTATAGTGAAGTATAAATAAGCAATGGTGCTAAGTTGTTGCAATTTTTTTTTTTTTTTTGCAGGTGCATTGGCAGAGCATACAATTATAGGTGATTTATGCATTCTCATTCATCAATATGTTTTCATACTTGTCTTTATAGAGTTGATATTCGTATCTTAGTGATTTTTTACTCTAATGTAGGTGAGGGCATCGGATTTTTTTTTCCTTCTAGTACTAATAAGCATCAGCATTAAGGTCTATTGGTCCAGAGAATTGGACAGGAAGAAGGAAATCGAGAACCAACTCAAGGTGGAACAGTTCTTGCAAGACTACAACACTTTGATGCCAACTAGACACTCTTTATTCAGACGTCAAAAGAATGATCCAACAATTTAAAAGCAAGTTAGGTAAAGGAGGTTATGGTAGTGTATTCAGAGGCAGCCTCCCTAATGGGACTCTTGTTGCAGTGAAGATTCTTAAATCTTTGGGAGGTGATGGAGTGGAGTTCATTAATGAAGTGGGTACCATTGGTCGAATTCACCATGTCAATGTGGTTCGCCTTTTGGGCTTTTGCTCTGAAGGGTTCAAGAGAGCTCTAATATATGAATTCATGCCAAATGAGTCATTAGAGAAGTTCATTTTCTCTAAAGATGGTAATAATCCTGCATTAGATTGGTTGAAGCTTCAAGATATTGTGATTGGCATAGCTAGAGGAATAGAATATCTTCATCAAGGATGTGAACAACGTATCCTACATTTCGATATCAAACCTCATAATATTTTGCTTGACGACAACTTCAACCCCAAGATATCTGATTTTGGGTTAGCAAAGTTATGCATGAAGGGTCAAAGCATTGTTTCTATGACAGCAACTAGAGGGACAATGGGTTACATAGCACCTGAAGTATTCTCTAGAAACTTTGGGAATGTTTCTTACAAGTCTGATGTCTATAGTTTTGGAATGTTATTGTTAGAAATGGTTAGTGGAAGGAAGAACATCGATGCCACTGTGGAGAACTCAAGTCAAGTGTATTTCCCGGAATGGATTTATAATCGTCTAGAAAAGGGGGAAGAATTGGGAGTTGAAATGACTGTCAAAGGAGATCCCAAGATTGCCAAGAAACTAACAATGGTGGCAATGTGGTGCATACAATGGTACCCAGTGGATCGTCCGACTATGAAAACTGCTGTTCAAATGTTGGAAGGAACTATGGAAAGCTTAACAATGCCACCAAACCCTTTCAATTCAACGTCAGCACCAAATGTTACCACTTGCTGCCTTAAGACGCAATATGATACAAGGCTGAGTGTTATATCCGAAGAAGAGTGAGCTGTCATTGAGAACTTTAATGCTGAATGTATTCATGAATTGTTTGAGTAGGCTAATGGTTTTGTAAGTCTAACTAGGCAAATATTGGATAAGACTGTTCTGTATTCATAACGTTTTGGGGTTGCATAAGTATATTCAGCAATAGTGAATGTTCAAAGCAAGTTTTCTTTTGGTGAAACACAGAAGTTAATGAGGTAACGTGTCTATCTAAGAAAAATTAGAGGACTTATCAATGCTAGCCCTAATATGCTACTATTGTACTACATCAATAAATAAATTGAAGTCTCCTTTCCATGAGTATTAATTAGTCCTGCTTACGTTTACGTTTAAACCTTTTGACTCTAAAGCATTCCTCTGTAATTCCAATTTAGTTTTCACTACCTATTTTGTTTCCATTACCCAAACTATATCATTAGCAAACTACATACACAATGAAGCTATCTTGAATATATGGTCTAATAATTGGGTTCCATCTCTACCAAATTTCAAGATTGACCAATCAAGGCCTGATGGGTGTGCTTTGAACATGGTTTCAGATATAATTGACTCCAATAATAGATCTTGGAAAAGGAGATCAATTGCATCAACTATTCCCAGATTGAGCAATTAAGGCCTGATAGAGTCCGAGTATCTGAGGGACAATGTATTGGCCTTCTCTATGAGTGACAAGGGCTCACAGTAGAGACATGCAATGACCAGAGAAGACAGAGCAGACGGCGGAGGGAGAGGAATAAGGGCAATGATGCCAGATTTTGGGGTAGTGAGGTTTGGGGACCACGGTTTTAAAACTGGTGAATGGTCATGGGATTGGTCAAGGCCGATATCATTCAATATCAATTCGTATTTGCCTCGATTAGATCATATCGAACAAATCTACCCTTGTTTTCAGAAAATCAGTTTTATCACGATTTTTCCCTTGGACCATACATGTGTATCAAGATCGAAAAGGATAGGATCGGGGATTGGTCAAGGCCAATAACATTTTGATGTGGTCGATACTTACTGATCCAATACGAGTTTTAACCATGGTCGTGAGTAGGATTGAAAGTGATTCTATTGCTATGGTTATGAGTATCACCAATAAATCCATCACTTGGATTTTCATGCAATTGTGGAATCATTATATGCTATTTTTAGCTTTGATTCAATGGAAGATTTCACATTGTTATAGGGAGGTAACATTGATGCTCTTGCCAAAAAGGAGCCTCTCTATGAGTATCAACTTTTTGACCAGGTTCCCCTTCTTTTATTTTTAGTGAATTTTTTGGGACGGTAATGATAGCCTCATTATTGTTTTAATTGATGATGGTGTTTTTTGAGGAAGTTATTTGTTCATTGTCTGAGGTTTTTTCTACAGGCATAGCGAAGGTGGATCCTTAGTGTAAGTTATGAAATCTTTTGTTTTTGGTGATGACAATACCAAAAGTGTCACTTAAAATTTTTTGAATGTTTTGTTGTCGTCTAGGAACACCTAAACGTTTAATCCTATATTCCATATTCCAGACTAGGACTAGGACTAGGACTGGGGCTAGGATGGGGGTTGGGTTGTAGAGCAAGGGAGTGATAGGGACAATCTCTAGTTGGAGGGGGAGTTATGGGATGGGGGTCTTTAAGTTGCCAAGGGAAATGGAGGCGGAGGCGGAGGCGGAGGCGGAGGGGGACGGGGAGGAAAATGTGAGCAACGACAAGTGAAAGGTCGTAGGCAAAGGGTAGGGTGATATAGAGGTGGGGTGGGTGAGATGCAAAGGGTGGGGACGATAGAGGGAAATAATGGCATAGAAGAAGAAGAAAAAAGAAGGGGTAGTGGCTACAACTTTGCCATCTCCATCGATCCCTAGCCTCCCTTCTCCTTCCATTTCTTGATTTGTTGTTAGGATGATACCCATACACCACCGTTTCTTGATTCACCATTATGTTGATACCTAGACACCACCGCTTCCCTGTTCTGTCTTTGTTAATCCTTTAGCATGGTTTTAAAAATCGAATTGGATCGGTCAAGATCAGGTGGGTATTGGCTGAGACTGATCCTTGATACCAATCCAATCCATACCGATCCACTGGTAAGGAATATCGGTAAAGCAGTCCAAAACTTCAAATAAAGAAAAAATGGTTAAATTCGTCCGATCCCAATTGATACTGATTCAATCCGTATCAATATTTGATTGAGACCGATCCCAAGACCAATCCCGATTTTTAAAACCTTGATACCCAGAGTGCAGAAGGAATTTTTGTTTATCAATTTTAACCCTCTGAAAACTGTTTTTCCACAAGATTCTATCATATGTGAATTTATCAATTTTTTCCCACACTAACCTAAAGATTTTTAGAGATAGAAGTAAGCTGATTCACTCTCTATATGACACTTAGGAAGACCCTTCATTAAAACATAATTTTGCTAAGTTTTCCTCTCACTTTTTATATCTTCAAAATATTTCTTTTTAATGACCTCCCTATATGTTCGATCCATGTCAATATGGATAGCAGGGATGTCAATTTCATGCTTGAACTAGTCCTCCTAATATATAATCGGTTGTCCCGATGTAAGGATGCTATCCGACTGGTGATCAATCGAGATCGACCATTAATAATCTGACTTGTTTAAAGCCAGTTTATAATATTCTTAGAGCCCATTTACAAGACCCAACATGTTTAAGGCCCGTTTATAATCTTCTTAGAGATTTTTAGAGTCCATTTACTAGACCTGATACATTTAAAGCCCGATTATAGCACGTTTGAGATAAATTTCCCATTAACCAATTTAAAGCCCATCTAAAGCCGGTTAAACTTGATTAAAGACCGGTATTCAATTGATCGTTTATAAATGACCATGCCTATCATACGAGGACCAATTACTTAAAACATACTGGTTATGATGTAAAACTCTAAAATAGAAAAACCAAATTAAGCCCAACCGAAATTAGCCTGGCCCGACCTAACTGATTAACACCCTAACGGTAGCAAGAATCATATCGGCCTAGTCCGTTATGATCCATGTCAGTATCAATATTAGGAATATTTAAAACTAGACTCTTGTGACAGATATTTCCACGACTAAAGACAATCAAAGGAACCAGGTTGTTCTATTGTATGGATTGTGATAAACAATGACTTAAGCGTCAACGGTCCATTTACCTAAAAAAGAAACAAGCTCAAAGGTCGATGTTTAAAATTTCTTGTACCATTTTCTATTTTTCATTTTCTTTTTTTCTTTTTTTCTTTTTTTTTTCTTTTTTTTCTTTTTTTACTTTTTTTTTTGGGGTAATGACGAGTATTCAGGCCGTCAGCTTGACTATACCACATGTCTTTACTGGTGATATCGGTGTTGAATAAAAACCATTTAATATTCACCAACAGTAATGAAAACCACTAAAAACCCCCCATATGAGCGACCTCAAAGGCGTAAAATGAGTCAAATTCAAAAACAAACGCATTTTGAGGTGAAGGTCCCTTGCCAACTCGACTACCCCATTTAAGGTTTTACCTCCCTCGTAAGTAACTCTTATTACATGCATAACTTCCACGTTTTGGAAAAATATCACATTCCTCTCTCACTTGCCAAAATTTATAACAGGTAACTTGACCAATACTGATCTAATCTGGGCGATTTTACCAATCTTGATCTGATTTTTTTAATGCCATACTCCACATCCATTGAACTCTAATTCATGACAAAGAACAAAGTTGCTTAGATACATATTTCTAATAGCATTATTTCTTCGAACCAGCCAAAAGTCACTAAGACTCTTTCATCATGCATCCACTTGTAGTTCTTTCTTTCAAAGTCTCCATGACTTTTGAGTCAAGTCATTTGCTTTTTAGTAGAAAACTTTTGAGTCATATCAATTTATGCCTCTCTTAAACTGTAATGAAAGGAGGAAATAAGCCAAGAAATTTGAGGAACTGGATTTCAATACCTTGAAAAAAGATGGGAACGATGAAACCACTTGATAATGTTTTTGCTGTTTCTGTGTCTAAGAACAGTAGAAATGATTTTTCACGTTTCTGGAAATAGAAACTAATTTTTTAGTGTTTGATTCCACACCGAGATCTACAATACCAACAATGGCTTCAAGGACTTCCTTCAAGGATTTTTTCGTGTTTGATAAACGAGTTGCATTTTGATCGATTTTTTATCAGGCATTTCCCCAATATTTTAGCCTTAGCTTGTTTCTAAAAGCAACGAAACAAATATAACATGTTTCGTCATTCACGTTTCTTCTATCATAAATTGCTATAAATTTCTATTTATGTTTCTAAAAACGGGTGAAACAAAATGGATTTATCAAATACTTTTAAAGTCGTTTTTCCATTTCTTGGCATAGGAAAACGTAGAAACACGTTTCTAGGAACGCTATCAACTAGTGCATTAATTCCTCTTTTTAACGAATTAAGGAAGCGAAATTATCGATCTCCAATGCAACAACTTCCTTACACGGAATCATCCAAAAAAAAAATCCTTGCATGGCCGACACAGGAAGGCCTTCTTATGTACGTAATCGTCCTAACCATGTCACATTGAAGGGTGCATGAGGCAACCTGACCATTTGGATATATATGGGCATGGTCTGGATTATCCATGCATGGTCTGGATTTATCGGAAATTTTAGCCTAAAAGCATTATGCTATGTTGCATGAGCATCAAATCAATTTTGGTAAGATTTGAACGGCAGATGATATTAAATTAAATGTTCAACATATAGTGAGGCATATGATTATTATAGATTTCAAATTTTGAAAGATGGACAATTCATAAAGCCCTCTATATCTATTTGATAATTGAAATTCATTACAAGAATTTACGGCAAGAAGGTTGGTTCCCTACAACAAGCATCCACAATGCTAAGCATGTGTAATGTAAGGCCCTGCCATTTTCCCATGTAAAGTAGATTCCTACCGATCCCTAACCAGTAGAGGGATGGTGCTTTGTGGCACGAATTAATTGTGGACTTTAGTCACTAAAACATTTAGAGGGTGAAACTTGGTGCAGTGATAAGGTGGTTCCATTGTAACCAACAAGTCAAGTGTTCACGGGTTCGAGATCCCGCAATGGCGGGAGCCTTATGCATTGGGTACACCCTTCTCTGTCATTGAAACACTTGTTGTTCTATTAATCCAAACAAAGAAGGGCTATAAGAAAATTGAAGAGCTAACGACAATGAAAATTAGACATCATACATATCACATAAAAGGAACTTTAAATACCACATACAACATAAACTAAATAAGGAAACAGTACCCATTTGTCATAAACAAGACTGATCATCATCTGGGAGCGATTGAGATCTCCATTGTGTTCATGCTTGTTGTTGCTGGATCAACTTCATTAGGAACTGATTGTAGTTCAGTAGCTAAGAAAGGCTTGGGTGGCATTTCTAACAGTTCCTGAGTCCCTTCTAGCATCTCCATTACTTTGGTCATAGAAGGACGATCCACAGGCTTTAGTTGAATGCACCATAATGCCACTACTATCAACTTCTTTGCTATTTCCTTTTCATCTTCTGTGTTATATTTCAATTCCATGTCTTCCCCCTGTTCAAGCCTGTTGTAAACCCATGATGGAAAGTAAATCTGGCTTGTTTGCTCTACAACTGCATTCAAATTTTTCCTTCTGCCAGCCATTTCCATCAGCATCATTCCAAAACTATAAACATCAGATTTGTATGACACGCCTCCAATGTTAGGGTAAAATAGTTCGGGGGCAATGTACCCTATGGTTCCTCTAACAGCGCGAGTGACTGACACTGTATTTTCATTTGTTGGGTAGAATTTTGCAAGACCAAAATCTGCAATTTTAGGTTGAAAATTCGCATCAAGAAGAATGTTATGAGGCTTGAGGTCAAAGTGAAGAATCTGTATATCACAACCTCGATGCAAATATTCAATCCCGCGAGCTATCCCTAACGCAATCTCATATATCTTTTCCCAACTTAAAAAATTTTCAACGCCTTCTTCTGAATATATATACTTATCCAAAGACCCATTGGGCATAAATTCATAGATAAGAGCTCTTTTTGATCCCTCGGAGCAAAACCCAATAAGTCGGACAACATTCACGTGATGAATTCTTCCAATAGTAGCAACTTCATTGATGAAATCTTGCCCATTTGCTTTGGATTTTCCAAGCATCTTTATTGCAACTAGACCTCCACTTATGAGCTTTCCTTTGAACACTGAACCAAAGCCTCCTTCCCCTAATTTTTCTGTAAATTTGTTAGTCATTTTCTTGATTTGGGAGTAAGAGTACCTTGTTGGGGTTTGAGTCTTGTAATTGCTTAAGAACTCTTCAACTGTAGTATCCATCCAATAGTGTCTTCTTCTAAATTTTGGGAACAAAAATGCACAAACACATAAAATGCCAATGAACTCCCTTCCTCCTAAAATGTAAGATGCTGCAAGTGGAGAACCAGATGCATAAATATGAGTCATCACCTTTTAAGGAATGAATCTTATAGTAGCTAGGCAATATTTTCGGATAATAATCTTACCAAGTATCCTTCCTTGATGAGTTTCTGTTAAACAATTTAACATCCAATTATAAAAGAATCAGCAAATATGCCATGGAGATTCAAGAAATTATTTTACCAAATGAATGGTAAAGATACATTACCGTAGAAGTAGTGCTTTAAACCCCACAGAACATTGTTCTTCATTACTTGACGAAAGGTGTAAACGACACCTGTTAAATTAACATAAGAAATTATAGACCCAAAAAAAAAAAAAATCAAACATAAAGAATTTCATTTTTCCCCTTGTTTTCTGTTTTCTGTTTTATGAAAGGGTGTCATCTAGGAATATAACATGGGAAATCTGAAAGTCACCGTCCATGAGCCATGTGGTGGGATAGTACATGCAGATCTTATATTTTCTTTTAGGAGAGGGATGGGCCAATAGTCAAGTCTCAAATGTGATATTTTGTGAACAATGAAGAATTTCCCTTGGTTACCAAGAAAAATAAAAAAAGAGATTAGTTTTTATTTTTAAATCTCTACTCAGGCACTCAGGCCACCAGGATTAATCTACCAATTAAAAATATACTAATCTCAAGCAAGCATCCGGACCTAGCCCTACTGCCCATTTATCAGAGTGGCAATCATGTGACTAATTAGAAGTGCGAAGGAAGACTTACAGTGAAGAGATCCAAATCTGTTCTTGCAGTAAGGTTCCCAATTCAACATTTGTTCATCTTCACATTCGTCAATAAAAGACATCGGACAGCGGATCCCTTTATCCCGGCACTGTTGGCATAAGGGATCACGCCATGATAGATAAAAGCCCGTCTTTAGAATGGATTGAATGTAAGAATGATTCAGACCATGACGACTGAAATTTTCTCTAGAAAATGTTTGATCCAAAAATGTCACTGAAAATGTAGCAATGACGTTGCAGTTCTTTTGGAGATCCCAAGCAGACGGGGGTCCTAAGTATACAGATTCATATCCAAACCAGAAGGAAGAAACAGAGTATATATGCCAAGAAGAACTATTATTATTAATATTGCTTCTGTTGTTGGAAGGGCAAGGCCCATTAGAGGGTATGTACCTAAAATTGTCTTCCACCGGAGCTGAACAATTCACGAAAACAATACCGCCAAAATACCAAAGCTCAAAATCATTCGAATCCCAGACGGTTGGAGTGGAAAGCATGAGGTCGTTTGGGGTGAGGATAGGCGGTGGAGAGGGGCAGTAGTTGTCATTCTCTATATCATAATGGACGACTCGAACTCCCATACCCTCGTAATAGATTTCCTTGACGACGTATTTCTGGGAGTTTATCAACAAGGTGGTTGTTTGATTGCTCTCGCAAGTGAGTTCACAGTACGGATCACCGCAATCACTAGGGTCGCCTTTTAATCGAAAAGGGTAGGTGATGTTATGGATATCTCCACAGTATGAAGAACAATTTTTTGCTCCCACAGCCTCAAAGATTGCAAGAACAAGAACCATTATAGTCACTACATGTACAACCAAGCTGGATATGCAACCCACTTCCTTTCCACCTATTGATCTCATCTTGGTGTATTTTCAATACCTACCTCCTAGGGAAGGTCGGAAGTTGGAATTGAATCTGATGAGTTTAGAAGAAAGATGAATATATATAGCTCTTGAGAAAGACTCACTCAATCGCAGAGTTTCGCCTATTTTTGAAACCCCAGCCCTGCCATCAACCCATCATCGGTTGAGCTGGATGTTACCGAACTGCTTCCATGCATCCATAAGTTCTTCTTTTCTCAAGATCAGATAGTAGCCATAGCCCTGTTCCAAATTTTAAATTAACTAATATTGGGAGCTATGAGAGAACCAAACCAGCTGAGACCATCCCAAAGTCAGGTCATCTTGGGTCCGTTCCATTCATTGAAAGCTCCAACTAATTCATTGACATCTTTGACCGACTTTGGATGAGTAAGAATTTATCAATCAATGGAAATACTAACACTATGAACCTTCGTTGAAGCTTACGAACCATCACAATCACTTGTCTTCATAGACCACTCTATACGTCAGTCATGTCAACTTGGGTTGGTACATTAATTGAAAACCCCAATTAAACCATTAGCACCTTTGACTAACCTTGGATGACCAAGACTTTGTATCAATCCTTTGGAATACTGGCACTGCAAACCCCACTGGGCACTGACCAAGACTACTATCTTTTTTTTTTTTTTTTTTTTTTTTTTATAAGAAAAACTGGAAAAAAAATGAAGTTAGATTAATAAATAGTTTAATACATCTATGCTCGGTTGTGAGATGTTCAAGATAACTAAATTGTTCATCGCCTTATGGGCAAGACAAACCATAAAACTAGACAGAAACGTGATAGTATGATTATCCGGGATAGAGTTGGCATTAAGAAAATATATAATCAAATTATGTTGGGTAATTGTATTACAATTTCTTGTAAAAATAAAACAATTTGCGATACAAAGCTTTTGCAGTAGAAACTACTATGATGCTGTAGTATTGATCCTTGGCTGAAATAAGACGGGGATAAACTTCAAATAGATGTTGAATCACCACCACAGCAACTGAAGAAGCTTCGATCAGAATTGAGGTTGAATCACAATTGTAGTGCTACCTTTAAGGTAATTGATGCCCTCTACTGCCAAGAGTTGTTCTGCATATCTACCTCCAAGATAAAACAATCTTCCACTAAAAGATGAGACAGTTCTTCTAGTCCCTTCTAGGAGCAAAAAGCTACAGCGCAGCAGTCCCCTTTAACCTTACACAAGACTTAGAGAAAATAGAAGAAAGAGAATGACTTGTATGGTTGCAAAGAGTAGAAATAGATGGAGTGTCAATATGTGAATGTGTGTCTCAGCAAGGTATTTGGTTGTGTTTATATAGACCCAAAACCAACCATTGCATCATCTTGGATTCCCCAAGAGTAACCTCCAACTAATGGCAAGTTAATTGGAGAATAATGTCATATGGACATGAATTGGGAATTAATTCAATAAATTGAATTAATCCCAACCAATTCCTTAGCCTACCTCCCCACTCATCGTAATGGCCATGAATGAAATTTAGAGCTCTCATAGAGTGTTATTGACAATTTTCTAGCCCACCTCCCCACTCATGGTAGTGACCATGAATGGACTTTAGGGCACCCACATAGTGATATTGACCATTTACCTCCATTTGGCAATAACCTATGGCATGAATTAAGAATTAATTTCATAAATGAAATTAATCCCAATCAATTTTCTTTGCCTACCTCTCCACTCATGGTAATGGCCATGAATGGAATTTAGGGCACCCATAGGGTGTTATTGACCCTTTTCCACTACCTTGACCCTAAGGGTCCCACACCATTACTAGTTATAAAACACATAAAAGAAAAACCTCATTTTGAAACTTAATTATAATAAAATAAATATGAATTCTAACAAATTATTAAGAGATGTAGCAGAGATATTCTCGGTTCTCAACCCCAAAGGGCTAGCAATCCATATTCTTTTTGTAAAGTTGTATGAGAAGAAGGTATGCCAAGTTGATCAACATCCATCCATTTGCAAAAGATATCTTTGGTGCATATCCCTCCATGTATAAGTCTCCAGAAAGTCTTAAATCTGGGGTGTAAATGTAGTTTCCAAAAAAAAACTGCCACCAATGTGAGCATAGAGATGAGCAAATACACGTGGTATAAATTTTCTACTAACTTAATCCGTGGAAAATACAAACACTATGAACCCCACTTCGCCCTGATCAAGATTACTATGTTATATTGATCTATGGAAATACTAGCACTACGAACCCTCGTTGAAGCTTACAAATTGACCTTCACAATCATCTTGTATCAATCCATGGAAATACTAGCACTATGAACCCACTTGGCCTTGACCAAGATTACTATGTTGTACTGATCCATGGAAATACTAGCAATACAAACCCTCGTTGAAGCTTATGCATTGACCATCACCATCATCTTTATCAATCCATAGAAATTCTAGCACTATGACCTGATCAAGATTACTATGTTGTATTGATCCATGGAAATACTAGCACTACGAACGCTCGTTAAAACTTATGAATTTACCACAATCATCTTATAACAATCCAGGGAAATATTAGCACTACGAACCCCATGATCAAGACTACTATGTTGTATTGATCTAAAGAAATAGTAGCACTACGAACCCTCATTGAATCTTATGAACCTAACAATCACTTGGCCCTAACCAAAACTACTATTTGTATTGATCCACGGAAATACTAGCATTACGAAGAATTGTTGAAGATGATACTAATCATCACAATCACTTGGCCCAATGGTTCTAAAAAATGAAACAGAACCGTCAGTATCAGCTAGATCAAAATGATATCTCCTTTGACTGATCCTCAATTCTGGCCTTTCCGATCCCATTCCACATGTAAAATCGCAATAGAAACTGATTTTTTTTTTTTAAACAAGGGTAGATCTGTCTAGTACAACCCAATGGAGGCCGTTTCAAAACGGTATTGGCCTTGATCGATCCCATAACTGTTTCTGAGTTTTGCAACCTTGCTTGGCCTTGACCAAGACTATTTTGTATAAATCCATGGAAATACGAGGCATTAAAAACCCTCATTGAAGATTATAGTAACCATCACAACCCCTTAGATGGGAATTTTATAAATTGAAGAAAGTTTTGCCCCACCATCGGAGAAGGAAACCCATGCGATTTTGATAATGGCATCCATCTCACCCCATTAGTGCCAATGGTGAAGGAATGCCTCCTTCACTATGGCTGAAGGAAAACTACCCCTTAAATTTTTAACCTTATTTCCTATTTACCAAAGCCGACAATGTAAGTTATGTGGTTAAATGATTTCTAAATTCATAATGAGTTTTGTTGGTAGTGTTGTTTTTCTCTTGATCCAAATAAATGTCTTCCAAAGAAAAAGAAAAAGAAAAAGAAAAAGAACAAAAATGACTCACTTGATCGGACATGGGGATCAGTAGCTTAGGGTTCCCTCTTACTTTCTTAGTACTATTCTCTCTTCTTGTCTCCCTGGAGATTCAGAGTATGCCAAGGTGACAACTACCCAATGAAGAAGTGTGGCTGTCATGGCCATAATATCCGTTTTCCATTTAGGCTATGGGAGAGCAGCCCAAGCACTGTGGTTATCCTGGCTTCGAATTGTCCTACAAGGATGGCCACATTGTCCTACACCTTCCAACGACATCTTCCTCATGAGAACATATCTTCATAAAATCCATCTCTTACAGTTCTGTTGGCAACAAATTCCCCTTGATCTCTCACAATACTTTGATCGTATTTATTTTCACTCAGGTGTGCCAGAATTCTTCTTGATCAGAGTTAATATAGTCTGAATTCGATCAGACGAATGGGGTTCCCTCTTGGCCCGATTGCTTCAGGGACTTTGACTAAGATAAGATCAAACCCGAAAAAAAAATCAAGAAAATTGAACCTCAAAGAAAACAATTTATTTCCTTGAGACAAGTTCTGGGAATAGATACAAGAGTCCACAAAACGGGAGACTTGTGGAAATTACACCAAGTAATAAGTAACAAATTCTTAAATAGAGTCTAAAACTAAGAAAGAAACATAATTGATAGAGAATTGCATTGTTGATGAGTTTGTATTGTTGTTGATCCCTTCTTGGCCGAAATCCCCTCCTTTAAATAGTGACTTTTAAATTTAAATCAATTGGGTAACCGTTCCCACTAACTTGCTCCTTGTCATTTAAACGATATCTATTAAACGGCCTCTTTTTCCTTAGCACGTCTTTGTGCCCTCTATGTACGAGTGCCCGTAACTGATTACAAAGGGATTTTAAAATTTGCCGCCAACAAGTTCTCAGACACTAAGTGTCTTTAACGTCGACAATTGTTTTGCAATCCTCTTCTTCGATCTCAACTTATCAATAACTCCTTATAGGGTCCTATATATCTATCGATTGTAAATACACAAACTCATCATTATGTTTCCAATATGCTTTTTCTAACTCTATGTACCTGTTTGTCAAAAAATTAGCAACGAATACACGACATAATGGAAAGCTAGAAAAGCAGGGATTTAATGAAATGTTATATAATAAAAATTCACTTCTAACCTGGGAAAGTGAGATCTTTTCAGTGCCACGAAAAGATCCAAGGACTTTAAAAGAAAAGCAAATCATAATAGAAGAAGAAGAAGATGAACATGATCCATTAGTTACTCCAATAACACTATCCATTACAATCAATAATGGCAAAACAATGAGCTGCCAAGAATGAAAACTGAGAAACCATGACGAAACACAGATCATCATGGTCTTTGAGACAATCATGCGAAGCTCTGTCCGTCATGGTCTTTGCTAATCTTACTTGAAAAAGAAAGACGATATAACTAAGACTAATCTAAAAGAAATATTAAAACTAGAAAGATAAATGTCTTTCCTCTTCTGTTGAAGCACCTTTTATAGTCTGATTTCCACAACTTAAATAGTTATAACTACCCGAACTACTTGAAATTGTACAAGTGTCACTCCACTGATCTCCATGTATCAAATTCGATCAGCCTGATCAAATTCGGTCAACATAACCATATTCCATCAGTCTATTTTATTCGGTCATTCTGACCGTATTTGGTGAGTCAATTTGTATTTGATCAACTAGCCTAATTGTATTCGATCATCCTAACCATATTCCATCAACCTAACTGATCAACTCTTTAACATGGGGCCATCAATTTTTGGTCAACCCGATTAGTCAATTCCTTTACACAATCGGTCAATAAATTGACGTCGAATGAGTTGATCCCTTATTTCATGCTCTTCTTCTTGTAGGCTGGTTTGGCCAAAATGGGCTGCCAACAATTTGCGCCTCACAATCCCGTTGAATAGTGCTATTATCTAGCACAAAGTTCAATGGGATTGTGGACATGCTTTTTGACCGTTCAATCTACCTAATCGTATTTGATCATCCTAACCATATTCGGTCAGCCTTATATATAGGAAGTGGCGATAGTCGAGCCAAAAGATGCTACTTTTCAGTCCACCTTTAGAAACATCGGTTAAAACCTATTTGGGGAATTTACTATCACTCCCCTACACTTGGCCTATATTCACTAAAACTCCCCTAACTTTTACTTTTTTACTGATACTCCCTTGCTTTTTTATTTTTGCAACTCTTTCTCCCCTGCTCTTTTCAAATTCCCAAATTACCTTTCCTTTTCACTTGTAACCTATTACATTTTTTTTCAAAATAATTGGTTCAAACATGGTTTGAATCAAACCATTAATAAGTTTTGTCTCATCTAATCATCAAGGATATTGTAAATTCAAAAAAGAATAAATTTGTACCCGATCTATATATATATATATATATATATATCATATGTTCCAATCGGGTGCCACGCATTTTTATTTTTTTTTAACCCTTAGATTGGCTGAGACCGATACCAATCTAATATGGATAAAAAAATAGATTGCTAAATTTGTGATGATGAATGAAATAAATAATAATAATAAATAAACAACATCCCTGATGATTGATGATTGAATGAGATGAAATAAAAAAAAATAAGAATATCTTTAAGGACACATTAACTATGTCAATATCCTTGATGATTGGATGAGACAAAATTTGTAAGTGGTTTGATTTAAATCATATTTTAAACCAATCAATATGAAAAAGTGTGATAAGTTACAAGTGAAAAGGAAGGGTAATCTGAGTATTTAAAAAGAGTAGGGGAGAAAGAGATATAAAAATCAAAAAGCAAAGAAGTATCAGTAAAAAAGTAAAAGGTAGAAAAGTTTTAGTGAATATAGGATAAATGTGAGGGAGTGATAGTAAATTTCCCAACCTATTTTAAAACTCCACTTCTTTTTCCGACCGTTTCAAATCTAAACTCTTTTTTTTTTTCTTTTGTTTTTTAAGATTGGCTTGTTGTCTTCACTGCAAAAAGAAAAGAAGAGAGAAAAAGGATACAGAGAGAAAAAAGAAAGAAAAGGAAGAGATAAATAAATGGGGAAGAGACTCGTTCCCGTTTTTCTCTCCCTCATTTTTTTTTTGTTTTATTTTTTTTATTTAATTAAAAGGGAAGAAAAAGGGGGGAGAGAAAAACGTCTCGGAAAAGAGCAAGAGAAAGAGAAGGAAAAATATTGATCTCTACTGCAACAATGTTCGTTTGGTATCGTTTTTGTTCCAGAAACGCCGTTTCGTGTAAAAAACGAAAATTTCAATTTCTGTGTCAAAACGCAATTTTTAAACGAAAAAAATGTGTTTCAAAATTTCAGATTTTTATCAGAATTTTTTTTTTTTTTTTTTTGTAAAATAGAACGAAACTGGGAAGTTTTGGAGTTCCGTCCTATCTCGTTTTTTTAGTTTTTCTTCACTTTTTGTTTTAAAAAAATAGAAATGGACCATAAGTGCACCAAACAGAAGATTTTGTTTTTTCGTTCCAATAGAACAAAAAAACTCCAGAAACATTTTTTTAAAACGATACCAAACAGAGCCTTACATTACTCATATTGGAAGTCACCTAACTATGAAATATGGACGGGCATGTGACAACTTGACCATTTGGTATGACTGTCAGATTGCAGATCCAAAAGTGAACCTTTTTTCTTTTCATGTATTTACATTCTTCCATATATTTATTGAAGATGGATAGGCACACTAGGGGTGTCAATTCCTAAACCGAACCGGTAAAATCGGCCGGACCAAACCGATAACAACCCGGACCGAACCAAACCGAAGCCTTATTGGTTCGGTTCGGTTTCAAGTATTGCAACCCCAAAACCAAACCGAACCGCACCGAAAACCGGATGAACCCGAAACCAAACCGAAACCGGCTCAAAACCTGGACCGAAACCGAAACACTCCAAAATTCATTAAAAAAATCAAAATTTGCATAGTTTTGTATACATTTGTATGGAAAGTCGAATCCAAACTAGACCAAAAACCAAAACCAACCCGGTTACAAATCGATTTAAGAAACCGAAGTTCAGCAGTTCAGCATTTGGTTGTT
>NW_024869100.1:0-4429 GCF_013358625.1 Macadamia integrifolia
TTATTTAATTTTAATTGCGTGGCTTGCGTCTTTAAATTCTTAGATGACGAATGGTTAGGACGTTATTTTAGATACATATGTTTAGGATGGTAATTAGAATTAGATCACAACCATTAATCAATTCACTTTCGCATTATTAAAAGAAATAAAAAATAAAGTGGCTGCTCTCCCTGTGTTCGAACCGTAGCTACACTGATCCGTACGCTTGCGGTTACATTTTAAATCTCCCAACCCTTTCCTATATTTTAAAAAACCCCAAGCATAGAACAATTGAAGGGAGAAAAGTCCAAACAAAGAAAAATATTAAGGAAAAGTTGGGCACGTTGATGGGGTGCCCAGCATGTGTCACTATCTCTTCCTCCTTTGGAAATGACCACCATGCCCTTCCTATAATAACTGTACCCCTCATCCGTTGAGCTGCAAGATGTAGGAAAACTAGTGTCGTGCCCAACCCTCTTCCACATTTTAAATAACTCTATGTAGGGGTGTCAATTCCTAAACCGAACCGGTAAAACCGGCCGGACCGAACCGATAACAACCCGGACCGAACCGAACCGAAGCCTTATTGGTTCGGTTCGGTTTCGAGTATTGTAACCCCAAAACCAAACCGAACCGCACCAAAAACCGGATGAACCCGAAACCAAACCGAAACCAGCTCAAAACCCGGACCGAAACCGAAACCAAACCGGTAAGAAACCGAAACACTCCAAAATTCATTAAAAAAATCAAAATTTGAATAGTTTTGTATACATTTGTATGGAAAATCGAATCCAAACTAGACCAAAAACCAAAACCAACCCGGTTACAAATCGATTTAAGAAACCGAAGTTCAACAATTCATCATTTAGTTGTTTCCTAATGGCTCCATACCGGTTTAAAAAACCGATCCAAACCGAAATGAACCTAATAAATCCAAACCGGTACCAACCCGAACCCAAACCGCACCGAAGCTGACACCGGACCGAAACCGATAAATCCTTAATGGGTCGGTTTCGGTCACTTCCAAACTCACACCGAAACCGGTGGAACCGGACCGAAACCGCACCAACCCGGACCGTTGACACCCCTAACTCTATGTATAGAACAATCCAAGGGAGAAAGTCCAAGCAAACAAATATTTTAAATAATTCCAGGCATAGAATAAGTGTATTTTCAATGGTTATCATTGAGTAAGATTCTTGACACCTCAATGGATGGAAAGAAGAGTGTTCTAAGTGGTATTCAAATTTGGGGAGGGATCACCACGCTACGATATATATTGATATCTTGCATGCCAAGCCAATGGGCACACAGGAAAGAATGCATTATAATTCATATACAGGGAGCCCACATGTAGCAAGAAAAAGCGAGAGAGAGAGAGAGAGAGAGAGAGAGAGAAATATCATTAAACGAAAAAGAAAAAAAAAAAAAATAGATTGGTTGAAGAGTGTATTATTTTGACTTTTGGCTTAATTTATTTTGGGTCTTAGTTGAAGAGGCTATGACAAGTTGGTTAATTGGGCACCGGTCTGAAAGCTGAAGAGGGTGTTTTAATAATATACCTCATGGTTCATGCATTATACTTCTGAATTGAACAAGGGAATCAAGCAGAGGTAGGTGAGGTAGTATATATCAATCAATCAAAAAAAGAAAAAAAAGAAAGGGCATAGGTAGGTGGGGACGGGAAAATTTTGAATGCTGATTGATCCCAGAGACCTAATGGTGCTGAATATGGAGTTATAGCCAGAGACTAATTGTCATCCAATCTTTCTTCTGGCAGGGGGGACAGCTACCACAAATTCTATGCTTTGGGTTGAGCTAGAAAGGATCAGGAAAGGGATGAAGGTTGTGGCAGATTTTTGGATTCCAAAAGTTTTGATATGCTCAGACTTGTGCAACTCAATTCAGTATATTGACAAGCACAAGAGAGCCCCTGGATGCTCTTTGGCACTTGCAACAGATTCACTTACTAGTTGCCAAGTTTGTAGAGGATTCTTTCAAATTTGTGCATAGAGAGACTAATAGAACAGCGGATTATTTGTCTAGGAGCCAATCATCAATAGGTGAAGCTTTAGTTCCCCTTGATAACATCCTTGTTGAGCTCCAAGTGCTTCTAGATAGATATGCCTCAGGTCAGAGATGTTTGAATCAACTTGTATCATTTATTTAATATAGTAACCATGGGGGACCCTATTGATGGAGATGGAAAACTTAGCAGATGAAATGTACACTCAAATCCAATCAGTATTCTTTCTAGGAAAGTTTGTGGCGTCAAGAACTAATATGATTGTTTCCCATCTGATCGAATCAAAGGCTTTACCGGGTATATTATATATCTTTACACCTCTAGGCTCTAGCGAGGGACAATCAAGTAACTTCCATGCATATTTTAAATGCTTTTTGCATGCCACCATGGGCCTAAAATATCATTTTGGCACTATAAATCTCCCCCTACTCTTCAATCCCAAGGTAACCATAAGCATGGCTTCTTTCCATCTCCTATCCTTACTGTTCTTCACTACCTATGCCTTGAGTTCCATCAGCACTAGCACTACCATTGCTGCTGAAGACCAAGCTAAGGCTCTCCTCAAATGGAAAGCTAGTCTCAACAACCAAAGCCAATCTATTCTCCATTCATGGACACTGTTGATCCTAATGCCTCCAATTCCTCTCTGCGATCTGACCCATGCAGCAGTTGGGATGGAATTGCTTGCAACCAAAGGGGAAACATCACTGAAATTAACTTACCAAGTATGGGCTTGCAAGGTATGGTTAACTACTTCCCCTTTCCTTCATTTCCTGCCCTCACACGTCTGGATCTCACTAATAACACACTTCTTGGTACTGTTCCATCCAACATTCCTAACATTTCGGTAATCAACTACCTTGATCTGTCTATAAACCAACTCTCTGGTGCAATTCCATTGGAAATCTGCTTACTTACCAGTCTTAAAATCTTGTATCTTGATCAGAACCAATTCAGTGGATCGATACCTTACCAAATGGGAAGTTTGAAAAATCTTACTGTTCTGACCTTGTTCTCCAACAACCTCTCTGGTTCCATACCTGAATCTTTACGTAATTTGAGCAATCTACAGCAGCTGTCTTTGAACCAAAACAATCTCATTGGTTCAATCCCTGCATCTATAGGTGAGTTGAAAGATCTGCACTTTCTATACCTATACGAAAATCAACTTTCGGGTTCCATTCCTCGGGAAATAGGAAATTTGACAAACCTCAACTCCTTAAGCCTGGAAAATAATAATCTAGTAGGTTCCATCCCTCAAGAAATAGGAAATTTGAAATCACATAGTAATCTATACTTACCTCGGAACTATCTCAATGGTTCAATCCCTGTTACTTTAGGTAATTTAAGAAACCTAACCATAGTACACCTCTTTGAGAATCAACTATCTGGTAGGATTCCTCTAGAAATAGGAAATTTGGCAAATCTGAACGACCTAGAATTGTCCTTCAATCTTCTAACTGGAGGCATACCTTCCACCTTGGGAAACCTACAGAAGCTCACCATTTTGAACCTGCTAGAGAATCAACTCTCTGGGTCAATCCCTGAAGAAATAGAAAATCTTACCAATTTGGTTAATTTGCAATTGGGAGATAACCATTTATCAGGTAGTCTGCGACAAGGCCTATGCATGAGTGGATCACTCGAAAACTTCACTGCATTTAACAACCATCTCACATGTCATATTCCGAAGGGCTTCAAAAACTGCACAGGCTTGGTTAGAGTTCGACTCCAAAATAACCAACTTGTTGCAAACTTATCAGAAGACTCTGGGATTTATGAGAAGCTGAATTACATTGATTTGAGCAATAATCAATTGCATGGTGAACTTTCATCAACCTGGGGACAGTGCCAAAACCTGCAAGCTCTACAGATGGCTGGGAACAATATTATTGGCAGGATACCTCCAGAGCTTGGGATGTTAACTCAACTGGGTAAACTTGACCTTTCTTCAAATTACCTGGTAGGAGAAATTCCTAAGGAATTTGGTGAGTTGACATCTTTTCTAGATCTCACTCTGAGTAGTAACCAACTTTCTGGTATTTTACCATTAGAAGTTGGAAGGCTATACAGCCTAACAAATCTTGATTTGTCAACAAACAGTTTCAAGAAAACTGTTTAACAAATCTTAATTTCTACAAGCGTGCTGCCAGCTCTTTTCTGAGGGCAAGATTTATCAAGAAGAATGGTGTTTTTAATAGGGCTGCCGGCCGTCCTCTATCGCCTTGGGTGTCAGGAAGGTGTGGCGGTTTGTGGATCTGAATGAAAGATGGATCATTGGTAATGGGAGCCTAGCAAGATTTTGGAAAGATAAGTGGTGGGGACCTAACTCTATCTTGGACAAGATTCGGGATGCGGATATCTCTCTCCTGGCTTCTGATGCCAAAGTAGGTGATTTTATAAGGAATGGTGAATGGACCCTTC
>NW_024869100.1:7631-23564 GCF_013358625.1 Macadamia integrifolia
CATTTCTACTAGGGTAATGTTTGTCTCCTCTACTAATAGTCATGCCGAAGGTGGAGGTTTCAACTGGCTCTAGGGTCTCAGGCTTGTCCTTTTTTTCTTGTTTCATTTGCATTTGCTTCATGGTTTCCTAGGGATGGAGAGCTTTATACCTTGGTGGAAGTCCAAAGCGAAGGTGGTCCCGTGTCAGAGTGTGCGGAAAAAAGGTTTTGTGTTGATTCCTTATAGCATTTGGCTGAAAAGGAATGTTAGAAGATAGGAAGGTGATTCTTAGCTAGTGGAGCGTTGTTTTGCCAAGATCAGAAGTGAAATTGGTTGTCAAACATTGGTCCACACTGGTTTGTTTATTTCTCTTTTGGATCTGATAAGTGCTAGAAGGTTGGGTTTCTCTAGGATTCAAGGTAGGCAGAGAGTCTTATTTGACATATTCTGGTGTCGTCCTCCAAGAGGATGGTGGAAGTTAAACACGGATGGGTGTTCTCTTGGCAATCCAGGTATCAATGGAGCTGGTGGTGTGTTTTGAAATGAGAAGGGGGAGGTCACGGCAAACTACAGGGATTTTCTTCGTATTCATACCAATTTTGAGGCGGACCTTTTGGCTGTTATACTTAGGATAGAATATGCAGAAAATCTGGGCGTCCAAAGGTTTTGGATTGAATGTGATTCGGTTGCAATGGTTACTTTGTTTCAGAATAAAAGGTCCCTTAGATTGTTCGTCAAAGGTGGTTAGCATGTATAAGGTTTTTAGATCGTGTGGAGTGGAAAATCAGTCATTGTTTTCGTGAGGCGAATTCAATTGCTGATTTTCTTTCAAAGATAGTAGCTAGGTTTGAGGCTTCAGCCCCAATGATAATATGGTCGGCTTTGGTCAAGATGGATCTAGATATGGATGCTTCAGGTCGTCCTAGATTTAGGATGGCTTAATGGGCTGTTTTTAATTTTATCTTTGTGTGGGGGTTGTGTTTTGGTCTCCTTCTTCCTCTCCTTGCTGATGGCAATGCCGAAGGTGGGGGGTTGGAGAGGTTTGCTTTTGGTTGCTAGTTAATGTACTAGTTATTTTATATTTTTATGCCTTTCTAATAAATTTAGCATTTAGCGGAAAAAAAAAATCCCATTGTGGACTATCTGGCCAAATCGGTAGCTCAGAATAGTGCATCTTCTTTTATGCATGTCTTTCGTCACTCATTGGAGGATGAGCTTCAAGTTGATGCTTGAGTCAGCCTAGGTTTTGTTTCTATTAATGATTTTTAGTGGAGATTTTAGGCTTACCTTCTCTTGTTGATAGAAATGCCAAAGGTGGAGTGGTTTTCCTTATTCTCTTCTTTTTTATTGGTTGTTTCTGGTGTCGTTCATGACCCAGCTTGTATTCTATTTCCATTTTCCTCTTAAATATACATGATCTTTTTAGTGAAAAAAAAGTAATGTGTATCAAAGTCTACTATGCATTTGACATACACAACTTAGCCTTTCGGAGCTGGAACATCTAATGATTGGTTTAATTGTCGATCTATCTTCTTAATTTCAATTTTTTTTTAATTTAATTTATTTCTATTCATTCCTTGACAACCAGACTTAGCCTTAGTTCCAATCTTGATTGGTTTTGTGTCAGAATTTTTTTTTTATAAATATAATTGGTATCATGCCCAACAAAATCCCCATATTTTTTTTCTATGAATCAGCAAATGTATTGTATTAATAAAGAATCTGAACTATAAAAAAGATTACAAATGAAAACCATTGAGTTACTCTTCCACCTTCGGCATTGCCATCAGCAGAAGAGAAACCCAATCAAAGCAAAGGGAATTTTTTTTTCTTTTTTACAATCTAAACCTGGGTCTCAAGTGAGCATCTCAGACTACATCTACCAAAATAATATTAGGAGAGTCATCCTAGATAGTTGTTTGTCTTGAAGTAGTAGCATGTTTCACAAGCTTATCAGCCACACTATTACCCTCTCGGAAAACATGAGTAATCGACCATGTAGTATTTTGAAGATACCTTTTGTAATATCTCAATTTCTGCTGAAAAAACCAAGGAATTTTGTTATTTTTAATGCAAGACACTACTGATTCTAAATCCCCTTCAATCCATAGGTGGTTGACATTCATATCCCTCGCTTGATGAATACCAGCAAAAAAGGCTTCAAACTCTACATAGTAGTTTGTCATTATCCCTTCATAAATCGTGAAGCTTCTTTTTAGAGTTCCAGTGCAATCACAAATAATTCCTCCAGCTCCTGCGCAGCCCAGGTTACCTAAAGAACATCCATCGATATTGAGCTTAAAGAAATCTATAGGGGGGCATTGCCAAATTACTTCAATAATCCTTCTTGGAACTGTAGGGGCTATTTTCACTTGAAGCCATCTTGAGATCAACAACGTTGTCACCATCTTCACATTGACATCAACCAGAGTAGAGAAGTCCACAAAATCTCTCAGCAACCTTGACCACCAACGAATGATGCCTGTGTAAATTTTCAAACCTTCTACTATTTCTTTCCGAAAAAATCCCCATATCGTCATGGTGTAATATCGCCCAATTACCATATTGTCAAATTGTCGCCATATTGCCAAATTGCCGCCATATTGTCAAATCATTAAATCCTCATATTGTAGGAAATTTAGTTTTAAAATATGGTCAAAATAGTCTTTTCAAAATGGTCTTTTTGAATTTGGCTTTCCCCTCAAAAATGTCATTTCTAATATGTCTTTAGCACTTGTGGAGTTGTAATGAGCTAAGACAATTCATAATGTTTAGTCCCACATTGGTTTGGGGGGAAAGAAGATTTGAGCATATATATATATATATATAGGATTGTAACTTAAGGGTGCAAGTCCTTGGGAGAGGAATTCTCCTTTACAATGTATGTGTGAAGGTTTACTGGGGTGCTTTTGAATCGCGTTCGCGTGCCGACCTGGGCCGGATCAGGCAGGGCCATGGCCGAGGCCAAGTCTGGTATGGGTGTTGGTGTGGGTTAAAGAACCAACATTTTATTAGTTGAAACTTTTGGCTCCAAAATTCAAATTTGTATAGACACACCCTTACACACTTTGTCCTAAGGGACACATTGGTATATGTACATTGTGTGAACCCAACTTTCAATGTACATATGAATCTATACATGCACCAATACGCATCAATACATGTACCTTCCCATGCATAGAGTCACGTCTGTATTATGGGTACCCCCATTAGTATAACAAGGCATACCCTTTATAAATAGAGAACACTTGTTCTGTTTATGGGTTACACTAATCCTAATGTACATGGGCTTTGTACGGAATACATACTGATATACTGTGGGATTGTTTTCTAGTTTCTACCTATATCCACTATTTTTATTATTTTTTTATTTTTTTTTATTTTTTTTATTTTACTTTTTGAGATTCTGAATATTACATTCGGACAAACCTGTTGGAATTGATAATTGGAATGCACCTTAATCGATTTGAGAATTGCTTTATCTTAGAGGTGAGGACATATGGTCAACTTGGTTGCATATAAATAAATAAATAAATTGATGAAAAAAAAATTAAAATAAATAATGGAGAGAGTTCTCTAAGAAACACAAGGTACCTCGGAAGCGGATCCTCTCCTGTGTCATTGGGCATTCTGGGCACATCTGACAGTTAGGAGGATCCGCACACACATCCCCATACACGGGTGCGCACCCTCACCACCCAAAAAATAAAAAAAGGATAAAAAAGAGTTACTCAAAGAAAATGAGAGAATGAGAGTGAGTGGGAGATAGAATGAATGATAAGGAGTGAAGGAAGCAGAGTTGAGAGTTCCTACGGTAATCGATTACAGGGCGGGTAGTGGAAATCTTCTCACCCACCACCCAAGAATCTTAAGTGAGGTTCACATTCAAGGATGTATGTAAGTGGGTTGGTTACAAACAGATTAACGCTTTTATTAATATCAAAGACGCACACATCCGTCCCTAATACGCAAAACTTATTCCGTTTATAATTGATTTAATCGATTTGGCTATTCAATGTAACTGAATAATCATCTGTTTAATAGTTTCGATTCAATGATTTGATTTGATTTTTATAATCGATTTGGAATTGCCACTTTCAGTTTGAGCTTTGAATCGATATGATTTCGATAATCGTTTTGATTTGGAACTGACACTGAGTTTGAACTTTGAACTCTCTCTCTCTCTCTCTCTCTCTCTCTCTCTCTCAAAAGAAAAATGTGAACTTAATGGGGTGTAAGAGAATAAGACCAACTGAACTTTTAGAGACTTCAGAGACATTTATTAGCTATGTTTATATAATGGGCTTCATGTATCTTCTTCTCTCTCACCGTTTAAGAGCTTAGTACATTGCCTTATCTTTCTTATCCAATAATGTCAACTCTGAATAATCAATATCGATTTTATTTTATCACTTTAATTGTTCTATCTATTTGTCTTGCATCTTTTCCCGCTTCATCCGCTAGACCCAGCAGTGGATTTCGACATTATCCGATCAAACCCAGCACCGAACACCATTTTAGTTTTGGGAAAAAACAATCCAGTTATGCTCATGTGAGTTTTGCCAAAGATAGTTGTTCGCAAGGGCAGTGCCAAACCGCATATGGTGGTGGTGGTGGTGTTGCCGGTTATGGTAGTGTAATAATGGTGCCGGATATGGTAGTGGTGGTGGTGGTGGTAGGGGTAATAATGGTGCTGGGTATGGTAGTAGTTGCAAGTCTGTCCGATATGGTTGTTCGCAAGAGCAAGGGCAAGAGCAAGAGCAAGAGAAAGCACAAAGGCAAGGTCAAGAGCGAACCGGTAATGCCTACGGCATGGTGATGGCTGTGGCGGTGGCAGTGGCGGTGCAGGTAGAGGTGCCGGTAACGATAGTGGTAGCGGTATCGGTAATGGTAACGGTAACGGCAGCGGTTATGCTCCACGTTTAGGTTCCCCCAACGGCTAGGCTTTCTGTGGACCCCCCCAACCTCTTTCACCCTTCCTAATCATCGGCTGCCTAGCGTACTAGGTGAGAAACTACTTTTCTTGCTTGTACATGTTCTTATGAATTTTTAATGTTGAGCTTTTGAGTGTTTCAATAAAAGGAGAGAGATCTATATATTTGCGTTGTGTAATAGAATCTTACATGCTAGCATTTCATTGATCATCCGATCCCCCATTCTCCATCTCAGCCATTCAACACATCCTTGTTACAACCTATTCTCCACTGTTGACATTCTATGTTATTTTAGCTTATATTAATTTCCTTCGATTGAACTTTTATATTCCCATTTCCAAGGCACTTTCCCCCTGTTTTTTCAACACTGAAACTTCACCAGCGATGTAGATGCAGGTCCAGGGTTATCTATATTGCATGAAGCTTGCCCAAAGGTTGGTTAGCTGATTACTGTGGCAAGTCATTATGGAACTTCACTATCATGAGTAGTCTATGCAATTATATTGGCTTGGCTGAATTGTTTCTTATAGGGGTGTCAAAATAGTCCACACCTTCATAGACAAACAAAACTTCGCTTTAGAGATCCATTCATTTCCCTAATAATGACACCAGTCTCAGAACAACCTGGATTTCCAAGAGAACATCCATTAATGTTTAATTTGAGGCAATCAGATGAAGGAGGCGCCCAAATAACTTCAAGAATTTTTACAGAAGGTGCTCGGGAAATTAATATCATAAATTTCTTGGAAACCAATAAATCAGGAATTTCTAAGAAATATAAATCTTTGCCATTTTAGAAAAGTCCTGGAGATCTTAAATTATTCAATCCACCACCTAATCTATTGGACGCGATTTATTATCAAACCTTCGATTATTAATTTCCATCCAAATCTAGTGAAGAATCAGAATTACTCCAACAAGCCATAACTTCCCAATCGAGACCATAAAGGCACTTTCAATGTAAGATAATTCTTACTGATCTTTAAAAAAAAATAATAAAATAATAAAAAAAAATCAGATCATAAAAGTCCCTATAGAATCATACCTAAAAAAGCAAATTTTTTTCTTCATTTACACGTTTGAATGCGCGTTTAATACATGGCATTACAAACTATGATCATTCCCACCCCCACCTATCTCCACTGAGAGCTTTAAAATGAGCCATCACTCATCATCACTTTGTTAATTGAATTTTTAAAATATTTTAGATATTATGTCATAGTATGGCGTTTGACATACAAAAGATTGTTAAAACGCCTTATGAGAGTAAGGCGTCATCATTCATGGTCATGCTTTAATTGTCCGATCGATTTCTGTCTCTCCATTATACAAAATAAATAAATAAATAATACACGATTTTACTATCTCCACTGAGAGTTTTCAAATGATCCATCACTCATCATCACTTTGTTTATTAAATTTTAAAATATTTTATAATATATTATGTCCTAATATGGGGCATGACGTATGAAAGATTATTAAAGTGCACTAGGCAATTGTTCACGATTTGGAATTATCTATTATTCATTCCATTCAACAATGCTCCTTCTTTCTTTAATAATAATAAGAATAATAATAATATGTTTGTAGACTTTTTTGGCTTAAGGTCAGCAAAGCAATATTATTAGAATAGAATGAAAGATTGCGTGATAAAAGCTACAAGAGCAACCAAAAATCAGAAAGACTAAGGCTCTGTACTGTAACGATTCTGTTTTTTTAACATGATTTTGGATCTAGCACACTTTTTTACATTTCTATTTTTTTGGAGTGATTCTGCATCTTAAATGTTGTATGGTAATCGCAAAAAAAAAATTGATTTTGTAACCTGAAAGACACAGAAACATATATGGTTCGTACTTAACAGAATCGTTTTTGTTAGAAATCAATATTTACATAAAGTGTCATATTCACCATGGGTGTCAAAGTTGTGATTTTTAAATAAAATCTAAGGATAGTCAATGGTTTTTTAATAAATTCTAAGTTATGAAAACTATTATTACCCAGATAGCTTAAGTCGAATGAGACATAAATAAGAATAGCTCCATATCAACAACATGGTGTTCACATCAAATATGAAATATTTGGCCGTGTTTCCTTGCCATATGAAATTTGAAATGTTTGAACAAAAATATGATCTATCATAATAACATAAAAGCATGAACAAGAATAAATTCAAGTATTGACATAATTGTTAAAGTATTTATTTATGAACTTAAGGGCATAAATTAGGTCTTCCAACTTAATTCTTAACTGCTAAACATGTCCAACTACTTTAAAGTTTAAATCCAATCATCAAAATGTAATCATGTAATTTGAGCCATTCCGGCTTTAACAGCTAACTCATTTGCAATCTTTTTCCTAAGATCATCCATCTGTCTTCTTCTTTCTGCTAAGCTTATACTAATGTGAGCCGGTGGTACATAATCTTGAATTTCTTCAGGCTCCTGATTCCACCAATTTTCACCAAACTCTTCAAAATTCTTGTCTGCAATTTCTTCCTCCCGAATGAAGTTGTGAAGTGCACAACAAGCAATGACGATGCATGTTTGGGTGTTCAGTGGAAAACATGGCATTTTGCTGAGAATTGGGAAGCGCTTCTTCAAAGAACCAAAATTGAGCTCTATGACATTCCTAATAGAAGAGTGTCTATTATTAAATAGCTCTACTACTGTCCTTGGACGTCTATTCCTATAATCATTTAGATGGTATCTTTGTCCTTTGAACGGCGTCAAGAACCCAATAGTAGATGGATAACCAAAATCAACCACATAATATTTACCTAGCACATAAAGTGAAAAGTAATGAATCAACACAATATGTGAAATAGAGCATAATCAACCGGTGAGGTTAAGATTTAGAATGTACCAGGTGGAGGATGAGGAAATTCAAATTTAGGATTATTCAATGCCTCATTGAATACTCGACAATCATTTGCAGAACCCTCCCAGCCAGCGTACACAAAAGTGAATTTCATGTCAAGGTCACAAGCACACATAACATTCTAGGTCGTATCTCCTTTCCTTCCTCTGTACGGTATTTGTTTGGGTAGAGGTACAGAAGCACTAACATGAGTGCCATCAATCACGCCAATGCAGTCCTAGTACCAATACATGGATATTCATCAAATCAAACCACGTATAACCACAAAACAACATAATGATTGTTTTAATTATAAGCAACATACCTTGAAGAAAGGATAGAGCTTTGGTTTTTCAAGAATCTGTTTAGGGCAACGACTGAAGTTTGGAGGTTTGATATTCTCTTGTCCCAATAGTATGAAAGCACGTAACACTTTCTTAAAGTGTTCACCTATAGTGTTAAGAGAACGCTGAAAGTGTTCTGCTATATCTCTATACCTATCATTGTGACCAACGATAGATATAAACATTGCCAACTGCTCATCCACTCTTAAATATCGACTATCTTCCAACCAACCACGTTGTAGCATTAATGCTTCAAGGTTGAGGAAGACATGGCGTTCCATTTTATATTGTTCATAGCATCTGTCTACATGTCCGTTTAGAACCTCACTCACTCGCTCTGGTCCTGTCAATTTACTATCTCGTATGGGCTCTCTACTGTATAATGAATCACGTGCTTTCATCAACAACATCAAACACATCATGATTTCTGCATCAGTGTCATCCCTTTCCATTTGTTCAATGTGTTCGCTAGATGCGATCATTCTTTGATCCATTCCTATAATATAAAATTAGAAATATGCAAACACATCAAACCATAATTTTGAACAAATATCCAAGACATCAAATACTACAGTTAGAAAAATAAGTCAAGACACAATCATCCAAGACATCTTAAAAAAATGAAGGAAAACATAGCAAACCATCAAAGTTAAAAGTAGTATCAAGGTACAATGAACAAATATTCAGGACATCAAATACTACAGTTATAAAAAAAAGTCAAGACACAGTCATCCATAACATCTTAAAAAGTGAAGGAAAACATAGCAAACCATCAAAGTTAAAAGTAGTGTCAAGGCACAATCCAAGTAGAGTCATCAATCTATCTAATTAAAAGAACTTTTCAAGAAGCAAACTACTGAAGGGTACGAAGGAGTATCGACTTCCGATGAGGAGGGCAAGAAATTAATGCTTCTCTCCATTGCGGGTCAGCCATTAACTTCCGAAGTGCTTTCTCGTATAGTTCTTCATCTAACGCATATCCTGACTCAAGCACCTCCATGGCCCTAGTAATCCCGTACATCTGTTCAGCATTTTGGGTTGAAGCAGTGGACATGCTCGCATCTCGTTCTACCCTTGATTTACTTATATCTTGAATTGCCTTGAATGCCATTGACCAATCGTTAGACTTGCTCCTCCTCCTTTTCGCATTTGGAGTCCTATCATGCCTATGCTTAGTAGCTGGCCTTTTTTCCATTGCTTCAGTTTGAGTGTCACCTAATAGAGTAACTTCATCAGCTGAACTTGACTCATCACAAGACTCAATCATATTCCTAGCATCATCGGCCCCCATAGTTTCCAACACGGTTGTTTGAGTCCCACTTCCTTCGCCTTCTGCATATGTATCACCAAATACCATACATAGTTCTGGCCATTGTGGTAGTCCATGCTTCTTAAATCGTGCCCAAGTAGGGTTATCCTAATAAATAAAAAATATTCATAATCAAATACTTGAATTGATATATCCTGGCATTTCAAAATACTCAAATTAAATACAAATTAAGCATACCTTAATATGCGATTCCCAGATGGATTCATCATCAACAGTACAAGTTCTTGAAGCAGTATCCCAACCAAAACCAGTTGTCTCCAATAGCTTCTTAAACTGACTATAATCTTGCCTCAGTTTGTTCACTTTGTTCTTCAACTGTATAATGGCATAGTTGACCCCAGTTTTTTCTTTGAAGTTATTGGCAATGTTGTTCCAACCAGCTTTATTAAAAGTCGAAGTAGTCCTATTTCCTTTCTTAACTTCCTCTACCATCAGAACAATAAGGGTGTCTACATTTGCTTGGCTCCATTTTGCAGTCTCATTAACTGCTTGTTTTGAAGTTGACATTTTCTCACTATTTTACCAAAAAAAAAAGAACATGAATTTAAAATCCAAATTGAAAACACTGATTTTCACCAAGGCACCCTAACCCTTAATCTATGAAACCCCTATGACCTTACTCACATAGGGCTTTCAAAGGCCTTCAAATGAGGTTTTGAATACATATTGGGCTGTACTAAAATGAACCAGTGGCATTCACAAGAAAACTAGCAGGAACATGAAATTTTCAGGCATATACAGTAGCAACAAATGGGCCATTTAGGAAGAAAGATAGTATAGGATTTTACAGTGTTGAACTAAACCATATAGAAAGACATTGATTTAAACGATGCATTTGCTTAGTCTGCACTGACATAATGTTGAGGAAAAAAAATTCATTTGGAACTTTAGTCAAGCCAATGGTTTATAAACCCCAGACCTACAACAGTATTGACAGAACTCAAATAAACAGACTATAGGGAAACACAATTTCAAGTTTTAGACATCTAAAATACTAAAGGGGATAATTCTTGTACTAATAAGTGCAAGTATGCTGCACCAAAAATATTAATAGTAATAGGAGAAAGTTCATCTGAAGGCAACAATCACATCTTGGAAGATACAGGCAGGAGATAATGTGACAAAAAGGAAGTTTGTGCAATAGTTTTCTAAATCTTGGTGTTTTTTTCTTTTTTCTTTGAGAATATAGAGTTTAATCACAGCACATATTGAAGTAATACTGCAAATGCCATTGAAATAGCACCGAGTAAATAGGCAGACAACTAGTGAATCACCCTCTCATACACAATCATTGAAATACACACCTATCATTGATACCCTATTATTAAAAACAGATCATCACAATAAGATCTCACTCTAATCTCCTCCTCCTTATGAGGGATTCTATCATAAAACTTTGTCGTTGGATTGGCTTCAACGGCTGCTAAGATAGCATTCTATAAGTGTTAAGGACAGAACTTGGCAAAGTCGCCATAGTTGCTGAGGTGTGTATATATATATATATACTAGTAAAAATTGTATGTGCAAATGCACGTGTGGTCATATATTTGGGGTGACAGATAGAGAATTCAAAAAAGGGTGAGTTTGAGATATAAAAGGAAGTTGGAGAGGAGAAGATCGTGGAAAGAGTAATAAAAACCGAGATATAACCATGAGAATCCCATTGAGGTTAAAATGAAAGTATAGATGAGGGACTTGGTGGATTCAAACTACCATCCTCTTGAGGTATAGAATCATTTTCCACACAAGTACTTTACCAAATGAGTTAAGGACCCATATTTAAATAAAGAAAGAGAAAGAAATCCAAACTGAAATATAATAGTTCTAAGCTAACAAAGCCTAAGCTTTTATATCACTACGATAAACAACACATGTTTTGCTTTAGTGTTTCATGGTTAAAAAACATTCTAGCGATTTCACAAACATGTCAATTTTGTTAGATTACTTAAAGTTAGAGAAAATAAAGTACTAAACATGGGTTTCGTCATTCATAACGGAAAAATTTTAAGTTTCATCAAGAGAAGTACCTCGTACTGGTTGAAGTGGTATTTACATAAGCAATACCAACACTATGCATGCTAAGAACTTGAAGCAAGCCACATATCCAAGTCTGCTACCTCTTACATTAAACAAAATCATGAGGCTAGAAAAGGGGGAAAAAGAAAATAACCTAAAAGTCCTGAATCCTCTATCTAAAACTTCTTTTGAGTTGATTTTCTAACAAAATTTTATGGACTGCATCACTATAATTAAGCTAAGATGAGCTGGATATAGTCCTATTACTGTACTGGATGTTAGCCATTCATTGTAACAAAGATAAGACTAATCACTAACATGGGAAATCTGTTGAGGCAACTCCAGGCTAGAGCTCTACATAATTTTTGCATACTACCATATAATGATTACTTAGCTTTAAGGAACATCACTTCTAGGACCAAAATCTCAAACACAAATTACAAAGCACATTGGTAATCATTGTCAATGTTCCAAATTAACAACCCAAAAGTAATGATTAATCAAGCCATTTGTGATTCAGTTTTCACCATTCCTAGCAAAAATATATCTAAGTTGCATCACTACCAAATTCAATCCCATAGACAAAAGCTTCAGATAGAGCAGGTTCAGCAATAGATGACAGTGGTTGAATTGAATCTATTATCTCAATGCACAAGGACAGCAATCTCAGCTGAAGAAACTCAAAAAATCTAAATAATTCCTTATACAAAGGGTTCCAGTGAAACAGCTTACTCTGACTATCCCAAGGAGGATTCCAATATGGCTCCATTGCCAAAAACTTTCCAAATTAAAAACAAGAAAAATACAATTCATCAGTATATATAAAAAATACTAGTAAGGATGACAACCACAATCTCAGTTATAAGATATGTTAAATATAAAGGCATCCAAATCCAACTCGAAAGCAAACCATTGATGTAAGCTAACAATCAGATCATGGTGAAACAAACTTTCACGTTATTCTCCCCATCATGCGTTGCAAATTCTGTATCCAACAATACTCCTTTTAAATCACCTAATTTCAACTTACAATTCAAAGCAACCATTTTGCATATGAATCAGTTAGACAAAAAGGAGCAACCACTAAAATGAGAATCAGATTAGAATCTCCTCTCATGTTTGAAAGGTGCAACATCAAAGCTTCTTAATCAATGTTCATAGCCATATCAAATATAACATTAGTCCTCATAATTCTCTCATAGCACCAAGAAAAGGATGAACTGAGATTAGAGAAGGGAAGGGGGCGTACCTCTGAGCAAAGTTCAAACCCCACTGAAGTGACAAGAAACCTCGCAGATCTTGTGCGTGTTCGTGCACAGAGGAGTCCAAAACCCTCGACCTGCTAAACCGTAGAAGAAGAACAAATTCAGGGGGCAGAGGGAGAAGAGATCAAGAAAGGATGAGAACGAGAGTGAGGGTGAGAGAAAGAGAAAGAGAAAGAGAACGAGAAAGAGAAAGAGAGAGAGAGATCTTACAATACAGTTTCTCGTCCACGGCAGGCGAAGAAGCTTCTTTCTCTAGATTCTCGTCGACGGCTGGAGCATCCACTTCCCGCTAGGCTCTGCTTCTCTCTTTAGGATTTCCAAGAAAGAAGAAATAGGGTTTCATGTAATGGCTTACCATTTTCTTATGTTTTGACTGCAAGTATCATTTTTACCCTTTCGTACTTAAGTGGGAACCTTTCATTCTGCGCCTTTTTCTCAGAATCGATTCTGAGTGTGAGAAGCTTACTTTTCATACTTCAAAAAATGGATTCTAAAACTTAAAAAGTGCCGGTTCATTTCAAAAAAACAAGAAATTGAACCAGACTTACCATACAGCTTTTACCCCATTTCTATTTCAAAAAAATGAAAAAATGATAGAATTGATTTTTTAGAAGATTACAGTACAGAGCCTAAGTCTTCCATTCCATTTTTGACATGGCCATCAACAGAATGAAAAACCAATAAAAGAAAGTTAATCTTCTAGATTAAATGAAACCGAGGCTTCTCATTTGCATCTCAGTTGATATCTACAAGAGAAAATCGAGGAACCTCCCAAACAGCTGAAGTCCTAGTTCATGTCGCATGCTTAGCTAATCTATCTGCAACTGAGTTCACTTTACAGAAGCATTGACTTATATTCCATGTAAGCTTGTCTAAATAGCTCTTTGAAAACAGCCATTTTTGTGTGAAGCAACATGAAATGGTTTCCCTTCTAATGCACCAGACCACCATTTGGGAATCGCGTTGCAATTCAATCAACACCAATTCTTAAATCATCGTGATTTTAATAGCTTCAATAAAAGCAGCAAACTTTTTAGGGATTTTGCTCCTAGCATGGGGCATGACGTATGAAAACTCATGGTCATACTTTAATTATTGTTCGACATCGGTCTCAACATTACCTAAAAAAAAAAACTTTTGTCTCTTCCATTTTGAGTTTCTTCTTTTTTGGGGAGAACAAAAACTACTCGCTTGCGTTCCTCATACTCAGACACAACAAGAGATTCAAAGACCATGCTGTCTATCGGCCTGCCCACCATGTGTTGAAGATACTTCAAAGACCATGCTGTCTATCGGCCTGCCCACCATGTGTTGAAGATACTCTCGCTTTCCCTCCCATTAGCCTGCACCCCAACGTGCATCTGCCAACAGGGTAGCATTCTCTTATTTATTTTGATAGGTCCTACTCTGTTCTATATTCTATGTGAGAAGGGAAGGTGTGAACCAAGAGGCTTGGGCTTGAATCTAAGATCTATTGGTTGGATGGGCTTTAACCTCCAAACTCTACCAAGTGCACTAGGCAATTGTTTACGATTTTGAGTTATCTATTATTTATTACATTAAAATGTGCTCCTTCTTTCTTCTTTAATAATAATAATAACAATAATAATGAAATCTGAGCAGGGCTATTTTCATCTTTTGACAATTGTAGGGTGCATCAGTACTTGGTAAGTGCTAAAAATCATCCATAAGATGTAATTACATTGTAGAATAACTTTAGGATTTTTTTCCTAAAAATTACCATTTTGCCCTTAAACCCTGATTTACCATTTTGCCACTAGACCATAATTTGACTTTTCTTTTAATTTTTTAATTTAATCTCAACCTTAATATTGACTTATCTAATTAAGAATAAGATATATATATATATATATATAAACTTATTATCCACATGTACAATTAACTAACAAGTGGATAAGACCTAACTAGCTAAAGCAAGTGAGATAAAATAGGAAAAGCGAGAAAAAGAGTTGAAAATCAATTGTGACTAGAATAGAGGAAGAGAGAGAGAGAGAGAGAGAGAGAGAGAGAGAGAGAGAGAGAGAGATGAAGTATTATACCTCTAAGTTAGTGAAGGAGTAGGGCAAGTTGCTAACGAATACTGTGCATGGGGGTGGTAACTATCTCTTCTCTGCTTGAACTCTTCTCCTACGTCCTTCATCTTGTTCTTTTTCCCCGTAATCTACAGAAAGAAAAATCAAATTGGCGAGAATGAGAATAACAGTTAATTCATAACAAAGTGACAACTAACATATCATAAACCTTGGGAACCAGCAATGGGTGAGGTCCTTGTTGCTCTTAACAGTACTTTCAAATGTATTGAAACATACAAAACGTTTAGACGTTATAGATGTTGGGGATTCTTTACCATATTAAACATATGAATAACCCTATAGTGTTTAGAATACAAGAATTATCAACCAATCATAAAAGATTAATCATAGGTGTAGTCCCTAAACCAAGAACAATAAAGTATCCCATCTTAAAATACATAACTATATAGATTTACCATATCTATAATAATCAATGGGACAACCATGAATGAACCATAAATTGGAATAAAGAAGTACCTGTGTCCCATGAACATAGATCATGAACCTCTGTCCCATGTGGTTAAACATTACTCTGATGAAGATGATAATGACGAACTACGCAGGTGGAGTCCTTCTACTGAGATCTTCAGTAGCCTCTTACTCTAGGGTTTCCTTTCTTTCTGTGCACTTGTTCTTGTGAGAAAGCCGTGCTCCCAAAACCAATAAGACATTAAGTAAAGTAATGGCTGCAGGGACCGTCAGTATTCTATTTATAATAAAATCCCTAAAACCCTATTCCACTCTCACAATGGAAAGAGCTAGGAGTTTCCTAATAAGAGTGGGTCTATAATTACTTGGGCCCAATGGATCAATCGGTATCAGTTAAACCCACATAAAAATCCTAACAATCTCCCTCCCACTTGGGCTACACTAATACTGATGTCTTTCCATTGACTCCTGGCCAAATAATTCCAAGACTGAACACCACTCAAACAAACTTTGATCCAATCAATAATCTCTACTGTTGAACAATAGTAGAAAATACACCTCAATATACGGCATATAACTATCTAGTATTACAGACAATAGAAAATTATCAATCCAAATCGCCTGGAAACATATATATATATATATATATAAGGAGTTGATATCATACCTGTGATCACATGAAAT
>NW_024869100.1:24453-36553 GCF_013358625.1 Macadamia integrifolia
TTGATGTTGCCATTGCCCCACATCAAGGTACTTACAATCTTTATCATACTTATGGAATCGGTTGGCTAGGCCTCATATGTTTTTAAGTAGGCAGCATATGCACTTACGGCTACTGTTAGTGTTTATCTATGAGATTATAACAACTCTCTCGAGTAGTAAGCAACATGAGCTCTCTGATCAAGGAAGGAGGCAGGAAAAAAACCCTTTAATCTTTTAACCCTTTGATCTTTTATTTTCTCGTATCGATCCGATACTCCAACACAATCAATTGACCTCTAATCAACTGATTTGGCTGATTCGATCCCCATGCCTAAAGCCGTGATTTAGGCCATATTCTGTATCCTATTTCAAAACACTCTGGTGGTTATAGTTACAGCAAATATGCATCTAATGGTCATTGTAAAGATGATAGAGAAAGAAAAATATTTACTTTATTTATTTCTTTTTTCTTTTTTCTTTTTTCATTCAGTACAAACAGAATGTTTTACAAAGAAAAAGCCTTATGAAAGCTTTAATTTATTGACCATGTAGCAGTTGTCTTTCATCCCTTTATTTTGCGACGGAGTGGGATGAATGCCTAAAATCTTACTAAGAAACTCGAAGCTTAACGTTACAAAATAAAGAACAGATAAATATATATATATATATATATATGATTGTATAAAGTTGAGATAGAACTTTCCCTTCAACTCATCAGCCAAAAGGACTGATACAAAGAAAAAGGAAAATGTTTTCTGAGCCCATCATCGAAGTGTACACAAGCATCCTTCTTCTATTTCTCTTTTCTTTATATGAAATGATTTCTCTGCTTTCAAATAGAAAATGATATATTGGCTCAGTAAATCTAACATTTTTTTTTTTTTTACTTAAGATCAATAAATAGATTTCATTAAAAAGAATGAGAGAATTACAAAGAAATAACATGACAAAATAAGGGCCCGTTCGATAACGTTTCAAAGAAACATAAATTTTCTTTTCTAGAAACAGAAACAGAATTGAAGGTGTTTGATAAGTCATATTTCTGGAAGTCGATAGTAACCAGCGAAAGAATGGTCACGAGTCGTTTCCAGAAACGGCAACAAGTAGAACTTGTTTCGCCTGGGTCGTTTTTTGAACCATAAATAGGTAGAAATTTCAATTTCAATTTCTGAAAACAAGTGAAACGAAACAATTTTATCAAAAACTTTTTCTTCTATTTCTGTTATTTCTGGACATAGAAACGGCAGAAACACGTTTCTTGAAAAGTTATCAAATGGGCCCTAACTGTCCAAAAGAACTAATACCATGCAGGCCACCTCCCACCTTCGGCAATGCCATCAGCAGCAGGGAGGCCTGAAACGACTCAATAACCTCAGATACATCTAAACCGAAGCTTTCCTATTACATCCCTGGCCTGGAAATATCCTCATAAATAAAATAAGGAGGCTCTGGCCAAAGTGTGGTGACCCTAGTAGAGGCTACATGCTTAGTTAAGAGGCTACATAATTATTAGTTAATAATAAAAAAATGGAAAAGATGGTATCTCATACAGCAATGCCCAAAGCAGCGAAACTGGAGATAATGTAACTATACTGTTTTCAACAACGCAGAAGCTTTCAATTCCATAGCTCCAAATCCCGTAGTACCCTTCACCGCCTAAGTCGCTGGTGCTTTCTGGTTATCAAATTTTTCTTTTTGGTAACCTCTGGTTATCAATTCATGGTTTCATATTCATTGACTTGAAGAAGAGTTATATTGTACAAAGAGAGTATATTGTAAATTAGGAAAGACTTGTTGATCAATAAGAAGACTATATACGAGGGAAAACATAGCTATACGTGACAAGGTAAGTGGGGCGTTTTAGAGAGATCTTTGGCTAGACCGAATATTGAGTTCCCTTCTCAAGATGGTAAATCAATATTAGTCAATACACCCCATCAAGTTGAGGAATCAAGGGAGCGAATCTTCAACTTCTTATGTAAAACTGAAACCACTGGATCCATGGTGGAAATGAATTGAACCATAAATTTTCTTTTTGAAACCTTATCACATACAAAATGGAAGTTAATATGCAAATGCTTGGTACGAGCATGAAATACAGGATTAGTGGAAATATATGTCCCCTCAATATTATCATACCAAGCTCCTCAAGAAGAGATTCCAACCAAGATTTCAGTTGATGCATCCGCCAATACTTTATATTCAGACTCCATAGAGAAATGGATAACTGTTTCTGTTTACATCTAGTAAGCAGAAGACGGTTGCTAGAGCTTCTACTGATGATAAGGCCCTTGCTGATGCCACAACAAAACTCACGTGGCTACACTCCTTGTTTCACAAGCTTGGTCTTCCACATTCCCCTGTCTTAGGGTGAGTCTAACAATATTTGTATGCTAAGTATATATCCGCAAATTCAGTGTTTTTTTTTTTTAAGATAATTTTATTAAAGTCAAAGAGGAAAAATAAAATAAAATAAAAGGAATTACAAAAAAGACAAACCCGGAAATCATTAGAACAACCTACCAACTCCACCTTCGGCATGGCACCAAGCATGTTGAAATTGATGTCCATTTTGTTGGGACAAGTTTACCAAACCCAAGCTCAATATTCAGTTCATCTCCTCCATTGATCAACTCGCCAACATAATGAGCACTGACACTAGGAGGTCAGGAGTTGGACTCCTGTCACATGGGTTTGTGAGTTTGTATTTAGTGTTTCCCCCACTCCCTATCATTCCCCCTTCTTCTTTAGTGTGCAAGAGTAAAGTCCCATTGGGGAGTTCATTAGGACGTATGAAAAAAAAGACTCCTCTACACGGTTTTGGTTTCGGTTTTAGTTTCATTTTCGAACGGACAAGATGAAGAACGGCTCCCTTGCACCTTCACCTTGACGGGGTGTATTGAATGCTAATTAACCGTGTGTATCATCCTTGAGCAGTTCACAAGATATGTACAGGTCTTAATGATAGGATTTGCAATCTTTTGGAACTCATTCCTATTACGTAAGATTGACTTTCCTTTTCTCTTGTAACCTGCTTGCTGTACAAGGTCTAGTAATATATACTCTCCAATGGTTGAGGATAACTAGTAGTAATAGACAAACACTAGTTAAGGTTGTTGGAAGGTTAGCCATATGTGCTACAATTCAGCATGTATGGTAGGAAAGGAATGCAATAATATTTAAAAGAAAGGTAAGAACTAAGGACCAGATTGTATCTTGTATTATGGATGATGTGACAAATAGGTGTAAGACTATTGGGGTCAAAACTGTTTGCAATAGTAGAAATCAGTTTTTGGTGAACAATTGGAGATTGGGTGTTACATGGACTAGTATATTCCCACGAACTTGTCAATGGGTGCCTCCATCAGATAAAATGTGGGCACTCCATTGTGATGGTTCTCTAATACATGATATGACAGGTTATGGTGGAATTATAAGGGATAGTAGTGGACAACCGATTCTGGCTTTTGCAGGAAAGGAGGTAGTAAGGTCAGTTTTATATATGGAGCTCATGGCAATGCTAAAAGCGGCTGATTTATGTAAAAAATTGAATCTTTTACACATATCAGTTAGATCGGACTCAAAGGTAGTTGTGGATAGCATAAATGGTCAGGTTGAAATCCAAACTTTTAAAAGCAAGATTGTACATTTGCTAAAGGAATTTGGAAGGAAAGAGATCAGACATGTGTGGAGGGAGAGCAATAGTCCAGCTAACTTTATGGCTATATATAATACAACAAATGGTGAAGCTCATATTCGGCCCGAAGATTTTCCTCAAGACTTGCAAAGTCTTGTGGACTTGGATGCCAGCCGCACTATTTATTTTAGAAAGTAATGTAATGGAGAAGTGGTTGTATAATCTTTTACATGGTAGTTTGCAGGGCATGTCCTACTTGTTAAGGGATTTATTTACCCCTCTTTAGGTCTGTCTAAAGGGGTGGGTGAGGTTGCTTCTTTTTGTAATTCTTTCTCTTATTCAATACATAAAGTTACTTATCAAAAAAAAAAAAAAAGACAAACACTAGGGAGAGATATGGCCAAAAACTTTCCTATTCCAAGCCTTTAAGACACAATTCATAAGACCATTAGGAGCAAACAAAATTTATTTTCAAAGAAGCGAGATGAAGTATGTACCAGAAAATTATTAATAAACTCAAACAATTATTGGTTTATCAAATACTCTATCAAGTCATGAAAAAGATTCAACAAAAGAGAAACAAATCTACCATCTATTTAACGTTAAGTAATATGTGGAGTAACTCTCGATATAATAGTAAAAGCAAGACATATTGGCTGATCGGCTCATCAATTGCCCATTGAAATAGAATCTACACAAAGGAAAAGTGCTTAACATTACAAACAGGAACAAACAAAAATCAAGAAAACCATGATACAAATTTACATTAATAACCTCACGGATCAATGTTCCCGCCGTCACCCGTGTCATACGTTTTGGGAGGTCTAGGAGCCTTCCCTAGACCAAGCTTTCTCACGGATCAATGTTCCCGCCATTACCCCAGTCATACGTTTTGGGAGGTCTAGGAGCCTTCCCTAGACCAAGCTTCCGACGAAACAAAAACTCCTCCACCACTATTACGAAATTTAAGTCTGGTTTTTTTTTTTTTTTTTTTTTCTCGAACTCAGTTTCATATTTCATATTGGCTTGGCCAGGCCACTAATATGTGTCATGTCAGGAGTGAACGAGAAAGTCTGAATTTTTGGTGGAAGGAAAGAGAACAAATGGGCGACTAATTTAACTTCCAGAAAAGAATCATTCCTTTTTAGTAGTAAGTGGAAAGAAAGAGAACAAATGGGCAACTAATATAACTTCAAGAGATAAATCATTCCTCATCAGTAGCTCCACAGTCAATTGTGCATCGCTGATCAAGAAAATGAAGTCTTCCACTAGTTTTCTATTTCCAGCTTTCCTAGTACATACTTCTAAGGATTGATGTTCCTATACCCATAAACTACTCCTTGACTCGAGAAAGATGACCTAACAAAGCAAGTTAGATGTTTCCAAGTAATAGTAGAAATGTTTATCCTGTTGATATTTCCTATTGTGCTCCCACTGAGCCCTTCGTTGGTGCAGGGCCACAGTCCCTCACAGAAAGTACTCTTATTTATCCTAAAAAAAAGAGAGGAAGGGGGTGGTTAAGTCATTTCGGCCTTCTTTGTCCTCATCCAACACCAATGAAACTGGTCATAGAAACTTTTGCCTAATATACATCTGGGATGAAGAAATATACCTGGTTGTGTGGCCTCCATGCTATCACCTACGCAAATGGGGGAGCATACATGAGTATCCGTTAGAGAGAGGGGAAGAGAGATCTACACTCTATTGACTGTTGAATGAGATGAGAAATATTCTCAAACGTTCAATCCATCCACCACATCTCCACTGCCAACGCCATAGCACCTCTCTCTCTCTCTGCCTGCTGCGACTCTGTAACCCACTGCTTATCTCTGGCATCCTCTAGTGCCTTGTGCTTACCCCTACTTATCCCCTCGCTCCCCATACAGTTGTTTAATCTTCCCATTGAAGATTTATTTGATTGGTTTTACGTGGAAGAAAGAGAATAAATGGGCCACTAATATAACTTCCAGAGACAAATCATTCCTCTCCATTAGTTCCATAGTCAATTATGCATCGCTGATAAGAAAATGAAGTCCTCCATTAGTCCTACATTTCCAGCTTTCCGAATACTTTCAAGGATGGCTAAAGTTTCGACTTCTCCAGATCCTCTATTTTCCTTTCGACCCAACAGAGCAAGTTAGAAGATTCCACGCTTCCGTTGAGTAGAAGATAAGAATGGGAAAGAGGGCGGGTGTGTCCTCATTTTTGTACTGTAAAGCTCCCATTACTCTTGAATCGCTGAAGGCAACCACAAACATGGCTTTCTGCCTCCTATCCTTCCTGTTCTTCAATCTGCTCCTTACTTCTTCCAACTCCTATGCCTTCAATTTCATCAGCACTGGCACCGTAGACCAAGCTGATGCTCTCCTCAAATGGAAAGATACTCTCAACAACCAAAGCCAATCTGTTCTCCATTCATGGACACTACCTCATCCTAATGCAACTAATTCCTCTCTGCGATCTGACCCATGGTGCGGTTGGATTGGAATTGCTTGCAATCAAAGGGGAATCATCACTGAAATTATCTTACCAAGTATGGGCTTACAAGGTATGGTTGAGAACTTCCCCTTTCCTTCATTTTCTGCTCTTACAAGTCTCAATCTCACTAATAATTCATTCCTTGGCACTGTTCCATCCAACGTTGCTAACCTTTCGGTTATCAACTACCTTGATCTGTCCATGAATCAGCTCTCTGGATTAGTTCCAACTGAAATCTTCTTACTTACCACTCTTAAAATCTTGTTTCTTGATCAGAATCATTTCAGTGGATCAATACCTTACGGTATGGGAAGATTGAAAGACCTTACTATTCTGACCATGTACTCCAACAACGTCTCTGGTTTCATACCTGAATCTCTAGGTAATTTGAGCAAACTACATGATCTCTCTTTGTATGAAAACAATCTCATTGGTTCAATCCCTACATCTTATCAGGACAGTTAGCGTCCCACTCAAACTCAACCTCTAGAGTCATACTCACACTCAACAACCTCTCCTACATTGTAGGCATTTTCCGTGACCACAAACTCTAGAGACTACTTGCAGTCCAAGACTACCTCATGAGACAGCAGAGTTGGAATAGGACTCTCACATGTGATAATAGACTTTCTGTCCATTACTCACAGATGTTAACAAAGTCCTACCCCATTACTATTAGAGTTTGAGTCTCCCACATGTGATCATAGAGTTTGTCTAAAACTCAATAACTGTAATCTCTATATAAGAGCACCATTGTACACTCAGTAAAGCTAATGCCAATATATAATTTCAACATGGTATCAAGAGCCGCATAAAGCTCCACCGAGCACCCTCCTCCTCCCTCTTCTACTATGGCCGAACCATCCCCAACTCCCACATCCCTATCTGGTGCTCATCATATGATATCTCTAAAGCTCACATCTAAGAACTATGTTTATTGGCGCACACAGGTCGTACCAGTATCTCACTGGCCAACGCCTCTTCGACTATGGCACCGGTGATAATCGTTGCCCTCAAGACCCTATCAAAACCAAGGCATGGCGTGAACAAGATGCCTTTATTATGAGCCTTCTCATCGCCTCTCTCTCTGAAGAAGCCTTTTCATTAGCAGTTGAACGGACCACTAGCAAAGAGATCTGGGATGCACTCCATGCTGCATTCAGTTCTCCAGCTACAACCAGGATTTTCTCTCTCAACGTCTCTCTTCAAAATCTGGTTCACAAACCAGATGAGACCATTACTCAGTTTCTCCATCGAGCCAAGCATCTCTCCAATGAGCCAGCTACTGCAGGGAAGCCCCTCCTATAAGAAGACTTTAACATCCACATCTTCCGGGCCCTACGCACTAAATATCAAGCCCATGCCTCCATTATGATGGCACAAAAGGAGCCCATCTCCTACACCGACATGCATGGTCTCCTTATGAGTCACGAGAACCTTTTGCACTCACACCTTCCCATTGTTGATCCTGCCATCGATGCATCAGCCCATGTCACTCACCAAGGTCGTGGTCTTCCTTCCACTGGTGGTCATGGTACAAGCTCCTCTCGAGGCCGTGGTCGTGGTCGTGCTAGTGGATTTGGTTGCTCTAATGCATTCGCTCACAATCCATGCACAATCTGTGGACGCACTAATCATCAGACAGACACTTGCTACTACCGCCCATAGGGACCTACCAGAGCTGCCATTCTACCTACCCCTCCCCATCCCTACAATCGGCCCCACCTCAACCCAACGCTTACCATACTACACCCTTCCCTACCCCTCAACCCCCTACCATCGCACCTCCACCCCATCACGCCACACCTTCACAATCCTTCACCACCTCTTGGATCCCTGATACTGGAGCCACCCACCATTCCACCCTTGACTTAATCCAATTCTCCACCTATGATCCATACACAGGTAATAACCAACTTGTGGTTGGTAATGGTAAGGCTCTTCCTATATCTCAAATAGGCACTGCTTCCATCTCTTCTCCCTCTCGTTCATTTTCTCTTTCTACTATTTTACATGTTCCCACTCTCACTTGTTCTTTGTTATCTGTTCAGCAATTTTGCCATGACTATAATGTTTACTCTGAGTTTCACTCTTCCTTTTTTCTCTGTAAAGGATCTGAAGACCAATCAAACCCTCTTCACTGGACACATTAAGCATGGTCTCTATTCCGTTCCAGCGTCACCTTATGCCAATCTGGCCCCTACCTCATCTTTCAGTCGCTGGCATCATCGTTTAGGGCACCCTCATGAACGTGTCCTTCGTCTTATGTTACCTGGTCATCAGTTCGTGAAGTCTCCTTCTTTATGTTTTGCTTGCCAAATGGGCAAAGCTAGTAGATTGTCACTACGTGAAACTAGTACTCGTAGTTCCATTCGTTTGGATTTGGTTTTTAGTGATGTATGGGGCCCCCACCCCACAGTTTCTTCAAATGGGAATCGTTATTTTGTTATATTTATTGATGATCATACTAAATATATTTGGTTTACTGCTTTAAAGTTGAGTTTCTTCAAATGGGAATCGTTATTTTGTTATATTTATTGATGATCATACTAAATATATTTGGTTTACTGCTTTAAAGTTGAAGTTTGATGTTTACTCTGCCTTTCGTACTTTTCAGGCCTTGGTGGAACGTCAATTCTCTCGCTCCATCAAGGCCATTCAAACTGATTGGGGGGGAGAATTCCGTACTCTCCCATCTTACTTTGCCAAGTTGGGCATCCAACACAGGTTATCTTGCCCTCATACTCATGAGCAACAGGGGACAGTTGAACGTCGTAATAGACACATTACTGAAACTGGGATTACCCTACTATCCCATGCAGCTGTTCCCCAGGCTTATTGGGATTATGCCTTTGAAACCGTGGTCTTTCTCATCAATCGCATGCCCTCCTCTGTCACAGATAACAAATCCCCCCATCAGTTAGTTACAGGCAATTCTCCGGACTACTATTTTCTAAAAATCTTTGGATGCCTTTGTTATCCATGGCTCCATCCTTACAATCATCACAAGGTTGAACCCCGTTCTACCTCATGTGTTTTCTTAGGATATAGCCCTTCCTATCATGGTTATCGTTGTATGAATCTCATCACCCGTCGTATCTACATATCTCGCCATGTCAGATTTGACGAATCTACTTTCCCATTTCACACTACACCATCATCCTCCTCAATCCAACCCCCTCCTTCTACCCCTCCCCCGTGGGGCATTGCACCTAATATACCTACCCCTCAACCTCACCCTAGCCCTCCGCCTATCCTCCCAAACCCACCCATCCCTCTCCCTGCCACCCAAGAACCGCCCCTACCCGAACCACCCTCTCCCATATCCCCTCCTTTCTCACCTCACCTAACCCTGACTCCTCTACCACCCCACCCCGTCACACCAGAACCCTACACGATCTCTATGCTGACCCCCTGACCCTCTCTACCATCACCTCACCTGACCCGGCTGAACCTACATGCTTCTCCCAGGCCCACAAGGTTCTTCATTGGCGTTCTGCTATGTCTGATGAATTTAATGCTTTATTACGTAATGGTACTTGGTCTCTTGTGCCTTACAGGGAAACTGTGAATCTGGTTGGCTGCAAGTGGGTGTACCGCATCAAACGGAAGGCAGATGGCTCCCTTGAGCGCTATAAGGCCCGTTTAGTTGCTAAAGGATTTCATCAACAACCTGGTCTTGACTATCATGAGACCTTTAGCCCTGTCATCAAACCTACTACCATACGAACGGTCCTCTCCTTGGCCATATCTAACGGAGGGGCTGTTCGTCAGCTTGATGTTCAGAATGCATTCTTGCATGGTATTCTATCTGAGGAAGTCTACATGGCTCAACCCTAGGGTTTTGAAGATGCCCTGCGCCCTAATCATGTCTGTCACCTCCACAAGTCCCTTTATGGGCTCAAACAGGCTCCTAGGGCTTGGTTTCACAGGTTAACTGAGTTCCTCACTCGCTCCGATTTTCGGTCATCCCAAACCGACACATCACTGTTTATTTACATGCAGGGCTCTGTTGTCACATATGTCCTTGTCTACGCTCTATTGTCACAATGGAGCTAATGCCAATATACAATTTCAACATATGACCAGATAGCCGATATCCTTACCAAAGCTCTCAGCTCTACATGGTTCTCCTTTCTACGGGACAAGCTACGGATTCGACCATTCAAATCCCCACCTTGAGGGGTGTATCAGGACAGTTAGCATCCCACTCAAACTCAACCTCTAGAGTCATACTCACACTCAACAACCTCTCCTACATTGTAGGCATTTTCAATGATCACAAACTCTAGAGACTACTTGCAGTCTAAGACTACGTCATGAGACAGCAGAGTTGGAATAGGACTCTCACATGTGATAATAGACTTTCTATCCATTACTCACAGATGTTAACAGAGTCCTACCCCATTACTATTAGAGTTTGAGTCTCCCACATGTGATCATAGAGTTTGTCTATAACTCAATAACTGTAATCTCTATATAAGAGCACCATTGTACACTCATTAAAGCTAATGCCAATATACAATTTCAACACATCTATAGGAAAGTTGAGAGATCTGTCCGTTCTATACCTGTACCAAAATCAACTTTCAGGTTTCATTCCCAAGGAAATTGGAAATTTAACAAAGCTCAGGTCGCTCAGCCTGGAAAATAATCATCTAATTGGTTCCATCCCTGAAGAAATAGGAAATTTGAAGTCACTTACTGCTCTATACTTACCTCTGAACAATCTCAATGGTTCAATCCCTTCCTCTTTAGGGAAATTGAGAAACCTAACCATTTTATACCTCCCTCAGAATCAACTCTCTGGTATAATTCCTCTAGAAATAGGAAATTTGACAAGTCTGGTTGACCTACAAATTCCCTTCAATAATCTAACTGGACGCATCCCTTCCAATTTTGGAAACCTACAGAAGCTCACCAGTTTGAACCTGCTGGAAAATCAACTTTCTGGATCACTCCCTCGAGAAATAGGAAATCTCACGGAATTGGTTAGCTTACAATCGTCAAATAACCAATTCTCAGGTAGTCTGCCACAAGGGTTATGCATGAGTGGATCACTAGAAAAAATCACTGCTCATAACAACCATTTCACAGGTCTTATTCCGAAAGGCTTCAAAAACTGCACAAGCTTAGTTAGAGTTCGACTTGAAAATAACCAACTTGTAGCAAACTTATCAGAAGACTTCGGGTTTTATGAGAATCTGATTTACATTGATTTGAGCAATAATCAATTGCATGGTGAACTTTCATCGAGCCAAAACTTGCAAGCTCTATAGATGGCTGGCAACAATATTACTGGTAAGATACCTCCAGAGCTTGGGATGTTAACTCAACTGGGTCAACTTGATCTTTCTTCAAATTACCTGGTGGGAGAAATTCCTATGGAATTTGGTGAGTTGACATCCTTGCTAAATTTTAGCTTGAGTGACAACCAACTTTCTGGCAGTTTACCATTAGAAGTTGGAAGGCTAAACAGCCTAATATATCTTGACTTGTCAACAAACAGTTTGAGTGGAAACATACCAAAAGAAATAGGGAACTGCTCCAGTTTATTATATCTTGATTTAAGCAACAACAAATTTTATGGAATCATTCCATTTCAAATTGGCAATCTAGTTTACCTTCAACTTCGATTGGACCTTAGTCAAAACAGGCTCAGTGGAGAGATATTGTCACAGTTTAAAAATTTAGGGAGCTTGGAAATGTTAAATCTCTCCCACAATAAACTCTCAGGTACTATTTTCTCTCCATTCGATGGAATGTCTAGCTTGACATCCATTGATATATCTTATAATGAGTTCGAGGGTCTTATAATGAGTTCGAGGGTCCGATTCCGAACAACTGAGCCTTTCAAAATGCTACAATAGAAGCTTTGAGAAACAACAAAGCATTGTGTGGCCATGCAAGTGGCCTGCAACCTTGCAAATTATCCTTTCCGGAAGGAGAAAAGGAAAGACCAGACCACAAAATCCTGATTGCTGTCATGGTTCCATTGTTAGGTGT
>NW_024869101.1:0-36550 GCF_013358625.1 Macadamia integrifolia
TATTCTTTGTATCATAAAAAATCAGCATCAAGTCACATCAACTTATCAAAAATTAACATTAAGCCACATCAAATCCTCAAAAATCAGCATTAAGTCAGATTAAGTCATAAAAATCAACATTTAGAGAAATGCTCTAGTTCTATAATAAGTTTGACTGGTCAAATGATTTTAGTTTTACATGAGAGTTTTTGTATTAGATATAAACCAAAACTAGCTTTCCGACAAGTCTAAAATTACTTGAATCTAATTTATAATGACAAAATTATGTTCTAGAAAAACTTATTTTAAAGTGCATGAATGCTGTTAAAATCGCCTGAATGGAAAAAAAAATTATAGACATCAAAAGAAAAAATTAGTTTACCGAACTTTAGGTTTTCAACAATGTTTTACCATGATGATATTTTTTCAAAATTGAAAAAAAACCCCAGCATTCGAAAGTTGAAAATCGCCCCTACAACTAAAAATCCATTTTTTTCTTGGACTAGGGGTTGGCTTTTTATCTTTTTGCATTTTATTTTTCTGTTATTTTTATTGGATTTAAATAGGGGTATTTTTTAATTATGAACAATATCTTAAATAATTACTTAAATAACATTTGGCATAAAGAAGTGCCAAAACATAAGGCAACATGCAGTACAATAAGGCGACAATCGCCTAGGCCCCAAGCAAACCACCTGGATGCCAAGGCGATGCCCTGACAATTATGCAAATGAAAAGAATGGAAGTACGTGTTGCAGCAGAGTTCAAAGCAATTCAAAGCTTTCTTTCAATATGCTTTTATTTTTAGTAAATGGTTGTAGTAGGGAGCTACTTTATGTGAACTCTGATAGAGTGATTTTGAAATCTTAATGTGTGGACATATTTTAGATTGCCACCAGTAGGTGTAATTTGGGGTTTGAGACTTATAATCTAGTGATTTTTGTTGAAACTTGAATTCGATGAATTTTCCTATGCTTGATTTTGTGAATGTTTATCAGTCATTTGATCAGCACATGTGCGATTGTACCCTTACCTGACATCTGGGTTTGGGTCGCGACAATTGGTGGTGTTGTATTTTTATCCCTAGTTGTTGTGTATTGTTGTTGTAATAATGGGTTTTATAGGTTTTAGGGAAAGTGTCAGTTACCAAACGGACCCTAAGGGGTTCAATGGTCTTTATAATTCTCTAGACCTTCTCTCTATTGTTATAAATAAAGAGCGCAAGTGTCATATGAGACACAAGTCATTATCCCATTCAACATGGTATCAAAGCCATAAGATCCGAAACCCTAAAGGCTCTCTCTCTCTTCTCCATCGCTTTGCCTCTTTCTCATTTCTCTCTCTCCCAGGGCCTCCTTCATCTGCGGCTCCTTCCATCTCTCTTCATTTGCTTCTCTCTCGTGGTGGAAGCTTCTTAAACCACCAAGAGGGTTTCTAGCATTCATCCATCCTTCTCCTAGGCTCTCAGGCTCTCTTCTACAATGATCTAAGAGACCCAAAACCTTTTTTTCATCATTTTTTTCAGGGTTTTCTCCCTGAGAACGTTTTTTCATTGCCAGGACGCTTTCCCCACTCGATGCTCCAATCATTTTGATGTTTGTTGCCATTGGTGCCTCTTATCCATGTAGTGGTATATACCGACCGCTTTTTCGTTTGAGGTCTCTGTTCTAGAGCTATCCCCAAAATTGTTTTCGCAAGGTTTTACCCTTTATCGATTTTTGGGTTTTCTAGCTTTTTCTGATTATTTTAGTGCTTTCTCTATCTCCGACTAGTGTCTTTTCTATTTGCATAGCCCCTTTGAGTAGCAACTGTCTATCAGCTCCTCTACTTCTACTAGCGGAGACACCACGGCTCTTCCTACCTTTCCTCCTTGTGCTATCAAGCTTGATGGCACAAACTACCTTGTCAACTCCATGTTGCCACAATTTTCGCATGGCTATCTCCTTCTTGACTCCAATGCGAAGATCTGGAAGTCTGTCTAGGATATCTATTCCCAGGTAGAGAATGATGCTCAGGTCTTTAAGTTTTGCCAGAAGATTCATGATCTGAGGCAGAGAGGGCTCACTCTGTCATAGTACTACTATAAGTTGCGGACATTATGGACTCAGTTGGATTTCTATAAGGAATATACTCCTTCCACCCCTGAAGATGTCACCAAGTTTCAGAAGCGAGAAGACAAGATCAGGGTCTACGAGTTACTAGCAAGTCTGAATGTGGAGTTTGATTAGTTGCAGTCTCAGGTTTTAAGTCGTGGCCCCTTTCCTACCTAGGATCAAGCATATGTTGTTATCCAACTTGAGGACAGTCGACATACCACTATAATTCCATGGCAAGCTGCCACTCCTACTGAGAGATCTACACTTGTTTCTGGTACTCAATCCCTTAGTGCAGCCCCAGTCTGGTGGCTCCTCTACCAGGACTCCAATAAAGTACGGTTACTGTGGGAAGGAGCATTGCACCAAGGAGCACTGCTAGAAGCTTCATGGCCATTCTGTTGATACATCTGAAAAAGGGCGAGGGAAGGGTCGTGCCGGTACTTCTGGGCAGGCCAACCATACTGAGAGCCCTGACTCTGACTCTACTCTTAGCTCCTCAGTAGCCTTGCAATCATCTGACGAGGTTACTGCCCTCCGACGCCTCTTGACACGTCCAGATTCTCTTGCACCTGCCACTGCAAGCTCTGCTCATTCCACCCCTTCTGGGTCAGGTATCTCCTTTTGTGGCCATACTATGTCTGTCACTTCTACCCCTTGGATTATACACTCTGGGGCTTTTGATCATATGACAAGCTGCTTGTCTCTTTTTTCACAATACACTACTTGTCCTGGTAATGGTAAGGCCAAATTGGCTAATGGGACTTATTCCTCTATTCTGGGGAAGGGCTCTGTTAGTTGTACCCCCTCTTTATCCCTTTCTATTGTATTGCATGTTCCTTCTTTTCCCACTAACATTTTGTCCATTAGTAGTCTTGCCTCCAATCTTAATTGCAAAGTCACATTTTTCCCGTCTTATTGTGGTTTTTAGGATCTGGTAATAGGGGCAACGATTGGTCTCTGTTTGGTCTCTGTCAGGCTCTTCAGACACTTCTACGTCACCCCCTATCTTTGAGTTACTGCAGTGGCATTGTCGGTTGGGACATCCCCCTTTGGGAAGTTTAGCTAGTGTTTTTCCTTCCTTTAAAAATTGTAATTTGAGTCAGTTTTTTTGTGAGGCATGTGTTTTGGCCAAACAAACTCGAATCACTTATTTTGTTTCTGGAAATAAAAGTGTCACTCCTTTTTCATTGATACATTCTGATATTTGGGGTCCATTCCGCTATGTATCTGTCAATGGTTATCGGTGGTTTATCTCTTTTACTGATTGTCATTATCAGACTACTTGGGTTTATATGATGTAAACCAAGGACGAGACCTTCTGCTGCTTTCAGCAGTTTCACAGCATGGTTCAAACTCAGTTCGGTGCTACCATTAAGATCCTTCGAAGCCACAATGGTCAGGAATACTTTGAAGGGTCCTTTCAAGCTTACCTTTCCGATCATGGGATGATTCATCAGACTAGTTGTGTGGATACTCCAGCTCAGAATGCGGTTGCTGAGGTTAAGAATCGCCACCTTTGTGAGATAGCACGTTTTCTTATGTTTGAGACGCATGTTGCTCCCCAGTACTGGAGCGACGCAATTCTCACTGCTGCCTTTCTTATCAACCGAATGCCTTCTCGAGTTCATGCCTTCCGCTCCCTTGTGGATCTTCTCCAAGGTTCTGCTGCCTTTCCTGTTCCTCCTAAGGTATTCGGTAGTGTTTGCTATGCTCACAATCATCATCCTCATTGAAAGTTTGATCCTCGTGGTCTCTGATACATTTTTTTGGGGTATGCTCCTACTCAAAAAGGCTATCGGTGTTTTCATCCTCCTACTCGGCGTTGGTTTGTTACTATGGATGTTGTCTTTCACAAATCTACATCATACTACACTACACCACCTCTTCAGGGTGAGTCTCCTTCCATTGTGGAAGATGTGCCGTCGTCTCTGTCGTCTCTTGAAATTGCTATCCCTGCTAGTATCCCATTTCAGAGGGAGAGTGACACTCCTTCTCCTACTTCACCTCGGCCGAATATACGTGTGTATAGTTGCAAAGGCCAGAGAGCAGACTCAGACCACTACACATCCAGCATCTACCCTACCATTCCAATCGTCTCCTCTCGAGCCTGATCTTATCCCCTTGGACCCTGGTAATTCTCCTTCTTCTGTTGATCAGTCTCTTAAGTTGCCTATTGCTGTTCGTAAAGGCATTAGGTCTTGTACTTTACATCCTATTACTAAAACTGTTTCTTATGACTCACTCTCTCCTTCCTATTACAGTTTTATGTCTTCTCTTTCCTCTGTGTCCATTCCTCATACCTAGCAAAAAGCGAGTGCAGACTCACATTGGAAGGCAGCTATGGTTGAAGAGATGCAAGCTCTGAAGAAGAATGACACATGGGATCTGGTGTGTCTTCCCTCACAAAAGAAGACAGTTTGGTGCAAGTGGGTCTTCACAGTAAAACAAAAGGCTGATGGTACAGTGGATCGGTACAAGGGAAGACTTGTTGCCAAATGCTTCACACAGACTTATGGAGTTAACTGCCAGGAGACTTTTGCTCCAGTTGCTAAGATGAACACAATTCGTGTTATCTTGGCTTGTGCCGCCAACTTAGATTGGGATCTTCAGCAGTTAGATGTGAAGAATGCCTTCCTTCATAGGGAACTTGAGGAGGAAGTGTATATGGACATTCCTCCTGGGTTCACTTGCTCCAAAACCCAAAGGAAGATATGCAAGCTGAAACGTGCTCTGTATGGACTGAAGCAATCCCCTCGTGCTTGGTTCAGACGTTTCTATAAGGCTATGGTCGCTACAGGTTACACTCAAAACAATGCCGACCACACTCTGTTCATCAATAGATATGGTGGGAAGATTGCTATCCTAATAGTCTATGTAAATGATACTGTTGTTACTGGTGATGATCTGGCAGAAATCCCTCGCCTCGAGAGATACTTGAGTGAGGAATTCGAGATCAAAGATCAGTTAGAATGTAAGGTTTGTGATAAACTAAAAGAGAAGAAGAAAGAGAGAGAGAAGAAGAAGATTCGGTTGGAGAGGAAGAAGATGAAGAAGAATAAGAATGGTAGAATGTGTATTGTGAGTAAAGTCTCACTAACACCAATATATTGCTTCATTAATATATTTACATGATATTAAACATACCTCCCTAAGGAGGGAAATGAAAATAAAACATATAATGACAAATTACTAAACTACCCTTACAGAAAATAACTAATATCTCTAACACTCCCCCTCAAGCTAGAGAATAAATATCATGCATTCCCAGATTGGACAGTAGAGAACTAAATTGATGATGAAGAAGACCCTTTGTGAAGATATCAGTCAATTGATCTCCAGTCCTCACAAAAGGTGTGCATATGTAACCAGTGTCAATCTTCTCTTTAATGAAGTGTCTGTCCACCTCTATGTGCTTTGTCCTGTCATGTTGCACAGGGTTGTGAGCGATACTTATGTCAGCCTTGTTGTCACAATAGAGCCTCATAGGTGCCTCAGTATCAAATCCCAACTCTTGGACTAGCCTTCTCAACCAAAGAAGTTCACACACGCCATAAGCTATGCTCTAAATTCTACCTCTACACTAGACCGAGCCACCACAACTTGTTTCTTGCTCCGCCATGTAACTAGGTTTCCACCTACCAATGTGCATTAACCTGAAGTAGATCTCCTATCAAAGACTGAGCCAGCCCAATCTGCATCAGTGAAGCCTTCTATCCTCATATGGTTATATTTGGCAAAAAGTAGTCATTTTCCTGTAGAGGACTTCAAGTAACGGAGGATGTGGTAACTGCATCCAAGTGCCCACTCATGGGAGCATGCATAAACTGACTCACCACCACCACTGCATAAGTAATATCTGGACGAGTCAAGGACAAATAAATGAGCTTCCCAACTAGCCTTTGATATTTCCCTGCATCAACAAAAGAAGGGTCAGCATCTTTTCCCAGCTTATGACTCTGTTCAATAGGAGAACTTGCAGGCTTGCAGCCTAACATCCCTATTTCTTTCAATAGGTCTAAAATAAACTTCCTTCAGCATATATTTATACCTTTTTTTTATTTAGACACTTCAATCCCAAGGAAATATTAAGGGTCCAAGGTCCTTAATCTCAAACTGTTGGGCTAAGTAGTTCTTCAGATTGGCTATCTCAGTCCTATCATCACCAGTTACCACAATGTCATCCACATAGACAATCAAAGCTATAATGGTGCCATTACCACGCTTGGTAAACAAGGTGTGGTCAGCCTGACTTTGGGAATAACCATTCTTCAAGATATTCTGTCGAAACCTTTCAAACCAGGCCTTTGGAGACTGTTTAAGGCCATATAGGGCCTTCTTTAGAAGACACTTTTCCTGTAGCAGAAGGAAACTTAAATCCAGGAGGAGTTTGCATATACACCTCTTCCAAGTCACCATGCAAAACAGCATTCTTCACATCTAATTGATACAGTGGCCAATCCCTATTTGCTGCTAGAGACAAAAGGACCCTTAGAGTGTTATGCGCAGCCACATGAGCAAATGTCTCCTGATAGCCAATCCCATACACTTGACTATATCCTTTCACCACCAGCCTTGCTTTGTACCTCTCAATAGTACCATCTGACCGGTACTTGATTGGGTAGACCCACCTACATCCAACTAGAGTTCTCCCCCTTGGAAGGTCAACCAATTTCCAGGTACAATTTTTTCAAGGGCCTTCATTTCCTCAGTCATGGCTTGCTTCCATTTAGGGTCAGACATAGCTTCAGAAACATTCTTAGGAATAGAAGCATATGAGAGAGCAATGGTAAATGCAACATTTGTAGGGGAGAGAAAGTCATAGGAAACAAACTGGGCTATAGGGTTAGTACAAGCCCTCTTTCCCTTCCTAATAGTAATAGGAAGATCTAACTCTGATGGGGAAGGAAGGATATTACCTGACTGAAAAGGGTAGATCTCCGGAGTTGGATTTAAAGAGGACTCTTGGCAGGTCTTCTTGTTCCTCCTTGTGTACACAATGGTCTCCTTTGCATTTTCTGAACTTAAACCACCTCTTGAATGATCACCAACGTCAAAAATATCCACCTCTTTGTGTTTCCCAATGTCAAGCATAAAAGGGGAGATACGCAATGGGGAAAGAAAAGGAATCTCATCAGTAGCCTTTTCACCTCCATTATGCTCCCCCTGAAAAGGATGTTGAGAAGAGGCAAAAAAATGGGCAAACTCAAGGAATGTGACATCTTTAAAGAGAAGCCTTCGTTTGGAAGAAGGATGATAGCACTTGTATCCCTGCGTAGTGGAGGAGTAGCCAAGAAAGATGCATTTAAGGGCCTTGGGGTCCAGTTTAGTCCGGGAAGACTTATTAACGTGGACATAACAGATACACCCAAACACTTTGGGGGGAAGGGAGAAAGAATAAAACTGGGGAGACGAGATGTCTAATGGAGTTTTGGAGCCAATGAGCTGTGTTGGCATACGGTTGATCAAATAAGCAGCAGTACGGAGAGCATCAAACCAAAAGGTTTTGGGGACATGCATGCCAAAAAGAAGACTCCTTCTGACTTCAAACAAATGGCGGTTTTTTCTCAGTTACCCCATTCTGTTGGGGTGTGTCAACACAAGCTAGCTGATGGACAATGTCATGGTCAATAAAAAAGTCTTGAAGACCACCATACATATACTCCCCCCTTTGTCAGACCGAACAATTTTAATTTTGGTGTCAAACTGTGTACATACCATTTGATAAAAAAATTTAAACACATCATACATATCACTCTTGTGCTTCATCAGAACAGTCCAAGTAGCACGAGAAAAATCATCAACAAAGGAGACAAAGTAACGAAAACCGAGTAAAGAGGTGGTAGTAGAGAGCCCCCAAACATCAGAGTGCACAATGTGAAAGGGAACAGTAGATCTATTACCATGATAAGGATAAGACGAACGACAATGTTTAGCAAAAATAAATAGTTCACAGTGAAAGACATGAGAATGCGGAAACGAAGTAAATAAATGAGGTAATTGTTTCTTCATAACAACAAAAGATGGATGTCCTAAACATTGGTGCCATAACATCACAAAATTGCTATCAGTACGTCCACACACGTAAGACTGAGTTTTAGGAAAAAGAGGTGATTGGGGTTCAAGAAGGTAAAGTCCTTTCTCTTCACGCCCACTGCCAATAATCCTCTTCGTCACCAAATCCTGAAAGAGAAAATGAGAAGGAAAAAAGGTGATACAACAGTTTAAGGATTTTGTCAGGTGACTCACAGATAAGATTACATGTAAGGGCAGGAACATGAAAAACAGAATCAAGTGAAATGGAAGAAATAATAGGGATGTTACCTTTACTAGAAATGGAGGAAAGGGAGCTATCGGCAACCCTGATCTTATCTCTACCGGAACAAATAGAGAATGTATCATAATACTGGGACGTACCAATCATATAATCCGTAGCACCCGAATCAATAACCCAAGATGGAGTTGTGGAAGGGGCAAATGAGGAAACCTGCAAAGCGGAAGCTGAGGACTCTGGCACTGTAAGGGAAGAAGATGATGAGCCTCCCAGTTGAGACATGACCCTGAGGAATGCTGCAATATCCTCCCCAATAAGAGAACTATGCTCTGGTTGTGGGCTAGGAGTAGACCCTGTAGTAACATGCTCAGCCTCAACACTGTGGGCTCTAGCTCCCCCACTAGGGCCACCACAAGCACCACTAGAACCACCATGAGGAGGTCGACCATGAAGAGCCCAACATCTATCTTTGGTGTGCCCAGAGTTCCCACAATGATCACAATATCTATCATCTCCACAAGGTGGGCCTTGGCCTCTGCCACCACCACGCCAATCTTTCTGAGAGCTAGTAGTAAGAGCGGACCGCTCAAGAGAAGGAGCATGTGCCATGGCCACCCGCCTGGTCTCCTCACTCTACAAATAGCTACATACTTCATCAAGGGACGGAAGTGGAGACCGGCCCAATATTTGTATCCAGTATGGCGCATACTCGGGATTCAACCCACCAAGCAACAGAAGAACCCGCTCCTTCTCAAGTGTCCGGTAAACCTTAGCTTCATCCTGAGGATTTGACAGTTGGAGATCTCTATAGTGATCATAATCTTCCCAGAGACCAATGATAGTGTTGTAGTACTCAGAAATTGTTGTATCTCCTTGCTTCATGCCAAAAACCTTCTAAAGTAATTGATAAACCTTGGCCGAATCACCCACACGGTCAAAGGTTTTAGTAACACTGTCCCAAATATCTTTGGTAGTTTTGTTCCTAATAAACCTTCTTCCAATTTTAGGTTTCATGGAGAAAATCAGCCATGTCATAACAGTGGAGTTTTCAGTCTTCCACTTTAGCTATGTCGGGTCATCTGATTGAGGAGCCTTAATGGAACCTGTAACATACCCTAGCTTTTCCCCTATTGCGTAAGGAAAGCTTCACAGAATGGGCCCAATCCAAATAGTTGGTGGTGTCCAGCTTCACAATAGAAATCTAAGTATGGGGGTTATCAAAAAACATAGGAGTAGGAGGGACACTACTCGATGCACTGGCTGAAACATCACCAAAGAAGGCTCCAAGTCCACTATCTTCAGACATCGTGTGGATAAGGAGTCATAGACACAATGGGGAGTACACACTCTACCCAAAAAATCCCTTCACAGATACGGAGAGATAAATCCCACAAAGGGAAGAAATATTATGCCAAACGAAAAAACTGATCAAGGCATACTTTAGGAGAAGCAAAATAGGTTATAGCACTCCACATAATCCATCAAATACAGCTCACAATCCAACACCACCAAAAAACACAATTTGCAGCCAGCAGAGAGCAAAAACAGGGTAGGGCGGTACCTGAAAAATGGGAGAATCAAAGGTTGTGAGCTCACACCTCTGTCCTTTTAAAACCGAAGGCATGGGGGCCTAATAGAGGGGGCTTGGGCGATCCAAATGAGCCATACACCACCCCCAATGGTGGCTGGATGAGAGAGAAAGAAGATTTGTAAGGTAAGGAGGGCGGTAATCTGTGTACAGGTTCTAACAGCTCTCCAACAGCTTCAGCCCTTCAAAAAACCCTCTCAAAAGCTTGCTTGGACCTTCTTTCAGCCTCATCCCACAAATACTCAAGTCCTTCACATATTGGTCTCTACCTTGGAACCTACTTGTAACCTAGGGTTCCAAAGAGAGGAAAATTGAATAGGCGAACTTGAAAATCGACTCTTAAACCAAGATTTCTTGCTCTGATACCAAGTTAGAATGTAAGGTTTGTGATAAACTAAGAGAGAAGAAGAAGATTCGGTTGGAGAGGAAGAAGATGAAGAATAAGAATGGTAGAATACGTGTATTGTGAGTAAAGTCTCACAAACACCAATATAATGCTTCACTAATATATTTACATGATATTACACATACCTCCCTAAGGAGGGAAATGAAAATAAAACATATAATGACAAATTACTAAACTACCCTTATAGAAAATAACTAATATCTCTAACAAGATCTAGGACAACTTCGTTACTTCCTCAGTATTGAAGTTGCTAGGTCTTCCTATGGGATCTTGATGCAGATACGGCTGCCCTTACCTAGTTGGACCAGCATGACCGGCTTTGGAAGCTAAGAGCCAAGAAGAACCGGTCTAGCCCAAGGTTTTGGTCCAAAAAGGGTTGAAAATAAAATTAGTAATTACTTAGTATTTTATTTCATGCCTTTTATTTTCCAGATTTGAATGTAGGAGTTAGGATTTTTTTCCTTTGCATCAGTTTCTATGGAGAGAATGATTTGAATGATGAATTAATTATTTTGGGTGAACTTGGTGGCTATGCTTGGCCGTGTGAATCTCCTCCCCTCCTTTTTGTGTGATTCTTCCCTTCTTCCCTAAGGCCTCCATCAAATCTACTTGTCTCAGCGGAAGTATGTGCTTGATCCTCTCTCTGAGACAAGCATATTGGGGTGAAAGCCAGAAGACACTCCTATTGAAGCTAATGGTCACCTGAGTAGCAAGGAATGTGATCCTGTGGATAAGGGGAAATATCAGAGATTAGTGGGGTGGTTGATCTATCTCTCTCATACACACCCTGATATAGCATTTGCCGTCATCCAGGTTAGTCAGTACATGCATAATCCCTACTTGACGCACATGAAAGTTGTGTTGTGTATTCTCCGGTACTTGAAATCTGCCCCAGGACATGGCATCATTTTTTCTCCTCATAATCACCTTAGGGTGAAAGCCTTCACCGATGTAGATTAGGCAGGTTCCCCTAATGACCGCAGATCCACTATTGGTTATTGCACTTTTGTTGGTGGTAACCTTGTTACATGGCGAAGCAAGAAGCAAGAAGCAAGAAGCAAGCTATGGTTGCCCGTTTAAGTGCTGAAGTAGAGTTCCGTGCTATAGCACATGGCATTTGTGAGCTCCTATGGCTTTATGGTCTTCTCACTGATTTAGTTGCTCCTGCAACCCTTCCTATGAAGCTCTTTTGCGACAGCAAATTTTCCATTAGCATTACTCACAATCCTATCCAACATGATCGAACCAAGCATCTGGAGATCGATCGACACTTCATCAAAGAGAAGCTGGATATGGGCCTTATCACTGTGCCTTTTGTTCCCAGTAATGAACAACTGGCTGATGTATTTACTAAAGGTCTTAATAGTAAGATGTTTCAACCTATTATCTGTAAGTTGGGCATATGTGATATCTATGCACCAACTTGACGGGGAGTGTTGTAATAATGGGTTCTATGGGTTTTAGGGAAAGTGTCAGTTACCAAACGAACCCTAAGGGGTTTAATGGTCTTTGTAATTCTCTAGAACCTTCTCTCCATTATTATAAATAAAGAGGACTAGTGTCATATGAGCACAAGTCATTAGCCCATTCAACAATTGTGTATGTATGCAGGATGGTTTGTGGCAATGCTTAATGGTCTATCAAGGTTCTTGACCTTCAATCCTTGGTAGCAATTGAAAACTCAATGATGATCACATGCCTTATGTAAGATCAAGTTGTCGGAGATGCTCCTCTCTAACAATGGATCAAGAGCTTTAAAGGATACATTCATCAAGGACTATATTCAAAGACATTTCTAGATTTAGTATTTTTCACGTATATTTGTATATATCTTGTAAAATCCTACATAAAGTGATTGTCACACCATAGACACTGACCTCGAGATTTAGCATGACCTAAATTGAGTCGTTTTGACTTTGAAAATGTTGGAATAATATTGGAGTCCAAGTTATAATCAAAATCAAAATTAGGATTAAATCTAGAAGGCATCTGATCGCTTCGAGGAGCAATCGGTCGCTTCACCAGCTCGCCGGCAGCAACCAGCGGCAAGCCTCCAAAGAGCAGACACATGTCGACTCTTGTACCAACAACAGCCAGAAGTCATCCGGTCGCTTGGGCGGCCCACCGGTGTCGATCCAGTTACTATTCAAATGGCTATATACATTAACGGTCACTGACATCCGGACGACCGACTGAGGAGACTGGTCGACCGGTTAGGCAATTTTTTGCCCATTAGACCTTGTATTGACAGGTTTTTTAGCCCCCTTGAAGTGTTATTTAAGAACTTTGTTGGGGCCTTTTGGCAAGACACTTAGTGCTTGAAATTGAACGTCTTTCAGTCTCCTTAGTGCCCATCTTGTGAGAATCACTACTTGTGCTATTCATTTGTATACTCACCTTCTAGAGATTTATCTTGGCTATAATATAGCAAAGTGTTAGGTAGTCTCCTTGATTCTCTCCATCATCTCTTATCTTCTGCTTCTCGTCTTATTGACTTCTGTTATCTAGTTTTACAGAATCAGTTTCTGCACTTCTTCCTCCAACGGATCAGGTCGGTTTGGGATTTAACTAATCTCTAATTTTATTTCAGTTCTGTCCAGTGTCATCATTCTGCATATATAAGCATACCAACTGGGTTGATTCTGCCTCTGTTTAGTTTTTCTCTTTATCTGACTAATTACTTATTTCCTCCATCAATTTCTATATAACTACCATCATTTAAACCTCCTTTAACGGCCAGGGATTCTGTTTTGCAGTCATATGACCAAAACCATTGCCGCTGCACCATCTTAAAACTGAAAATCACTTTTCTCTCTACAGAACCCTTCGTCGACCTCTACATTTATTTTCCTTCACATCAACCTATCCGCATTTATTTCTGCATTTCTTCCATCTTCTTCTTTATATCAAATTCTGAAAATACAATGTCCTTCTTTCTTTAATCATTTGTATAAAGGAGAAAGCTAAGTAGTAAAATACCAATCAGTCATGGGAGGAGCCTGTGGACAAAGATATTCCAACAGCAAAAATATTTTTTCGATACAGTATCATTCAAAGGTCAGTGATGTTTATCAGGTCAAGAGGTTTCTTTTTACAATGATAAGAGGTCCAGGAATCTCAGCTTCAAAGTTTTATTTCAATCAATTAGCAGAATTTCCATGCTTTGTAAACCCTAGTATAGCTTGCTGGTCTTCAACAGTGCACACAGTAAGTGAAGTTGTTCTTTGGGGTTCTCCCCATTACATAAAATTTATAATTATCATAAAAAAATTTAGGCAATAATAACGTTTGACTAATAGTAACACAGTAAGTATAATACACAGCTTCGAATGATTAGTTTTTATTAATAACCATAACTTGTAAAAGAAAATATTTAAAAAGCATCAATACAGGATCTGCTCCAGATTTTTTTTTTCCAACGATTAATATTTGATAGTCATGCCTCTTACTGGTATCACTACAAATATAATGGCAAATTTTATCAAACCCAAAGATGTTCAACCAATTGGAAATTTATTTCCACTACCTTTCTCCCTTTGGGTTCTTTTTTGTCGTCTTGGCAAGCAGGAAGAGAATTTCTGGCACCTGTGCGAATCAGGCAGGTCATTAAAATGTAGGTAAAAATTCAGAATATGGAATCTGCAGGAAAATTTTGGGTAGAAAGCATCTTTTCAAGGACATCAATTTCAAATAAAAATAAAACACCCAATATTATAATCGCAAATTGTTAGAATGCAAACCTACAACCAAATTACCAGACAATGGATACAGAAATCAAGTCATAGAAGGTGAACATTTTCCAAGAAAAGGAATTAACAGACCAGCTACAGGCCCTTTTCCATTTCCAATTCCTGTTCTTTTTTCTTTACTTTTCTTTCTTTTTTTTCCTTTCTTCTTCTTCTTTTTTTTTTTTTTTTTTTTTTTTTTTTTTTGAGGGTGGGTGTTAGAAGCAAATGACTAATGAGAACAAGTTTGCATCCTCAAAGCATGCAACAGGCAAGCAACCTTGACTAACCCAAAACATTTATATTCCAAAACGAGAGGTGTTGGCCAGAATGCACTACACTTACAATCGTCTCCAATTGATGCAGTATCCAGTACAGTCAAAATCATGGGTTTGTTTTAGAGTTATCTTAGCTTTGGTTTTTACGTTTGATTGTTAGTATTATTGACTGGAAGCAGATCTGTGTTTTCCAGCAAGATATTTGAAAGTTATGTTAAGAGTCCTAGATGGATTAGAACTTAGAAGTTCCCATTAACTGGCCGACAGCTATATTTAGTTATTTTGTCTCTGTTTTCAATTTCAATATAGGATTTGGTCCAGGTTAATCCAAGCCAGTTCATGAGTTTGTTCAGTCCAAAACCATAAATGTACATACAGGCATACAGCCACCGCATGATATGAGGAATCAAGAACTTCAGTTTGTCTTCAAGTTACTGTAAATTCAGTACTTCTTCTGAGTAAATTCTCAGGTTCAACTTTGTTACAACAGCCTATCCCAAAAGCTCAAGCTGTTAAGGAATAGAGCAATGTGTATAAACACAACAATGCCCCCCCACGTGCAGAGGGCCACACATAGACACAGCTCAGCATGTGAGACCATCACGTAGTGCATAGTCGTCAAGGCGTCACCTAATCGACATATGTGTGTGTCAATTCAATTGTCACGTCTTTAGTTATTTCTTCATTGAGGAGGATCCATATTACTATTATTCCAAGGAAAAGAAAATGGCAACTAATATATCTGCATCACAATGACCCCAAAATTAATAAATAACAGCACAGGAAGGTACAACATACCTCTCCAACAGCAAAATGCACCAGGAGGAGTATCAAACTCCACACCAAGAGGAGGACCATCTTTTCTGAATACTTTCTGCAGAATGTAATCTGGAGGAAGCATGTCTTGAAGGGGGTAAACCTTTTTGTTTAGCTTTGTATTCCTGCTTTGAACCATAAAGTTCTTCAGCTGCAGGGGTTGGGTCCTTCCATCTCCATGCCCAACACATTGACTGGTATAACATGACCTATGGTGCTTCTTCTTGGATTGGTCTAACTTTACCAGCCGCAATTGATTGGGTTTTGAAAATGAAGATGTTTCCACTCTTTGAGCCAACGAATCTGACTTGAATATCTTTTTTCCACATCCACTTAGTCTGCTACAATCAGTTCTGCTTATTAAACATTTCTTACTCAATAAACATACTCTATTTTCCCTTCTCTCCCTTCTCCTCTTTTGAGCAAACCAGCCACGTACTTGCTTATATGTCAACTTCAGAGTCACGGCATAGTTCTCCATAGCTTTTTGTGTAGGACAATGGTCCTCTGCATTTAGTATTAGAAAAAGGTAGACTCTACGTTACATAAAGAAAAATTGTAACAACCCCTAAACATCTCTTTGTTTTTATTTTCCTATTTCCATTTTCTCCCACGGAAAGGAATGGTTTTAATAGTGAGAGGAGAAGAGCTAGGGCGATGCCACCAACAAGCAAAACTCTAGGTAAAATTCACATCAAAACCAAACAAATAAACAGACATGCGAAGTATTATTGCAAAATTGTCAGGGGGATCTATAAACTGACAATAATTCCGCTTTCTTCTACATGTTTGGATAAGACCTGAATAGAGTTTCTCCAGAGCCTCGAGTTGGTGCGCAGTCTTCCTCTTTGTGCCATGGTCTTGCGTCATTATTAGAACCTCATCATCTCCCATAAAGGTGTGATAACAAAATCAAGCTGTCAATATCCAAAAATTGTGAAATCAGTACTCAAAACCCAAAAGAAAACCCATTTTAACATTGTAAATCAATCGACAAACTCAGTCCAAAAAATTCTGCTCCACAATGAGAAACCATCAACTGTATAAAACGAACCACGTCCACAAAAAATAACACAGATATAAACAGTCGGGAGATTATTCACATAAGCAAAAAAGTGCACCTACACAAATCAGGGCCAAAGGAGTCACCTCCTAAGTAATATGCACATCATCTTCCTTCTACAACCCAAAACGGAAATGTTTCAAGCATAAGGCTTATTATGGCTTGCATTCGGATTTCGGAAGAATTAATTCTACCGAGTCCCAGAACATTAGAGCTTGTTTATAACTGCGACTTGGGTTAGCTCCACCCGTTGGTATGACCATGCGACTTCGGTACAGCTACGAATGTATGGGGAAGGTGGCGCTCTACTCTGCGGCCTGCAGTAGGGTTTTGGGTTTTTGTGAATTTTATCATTTTGAAGTTTGAACCGATATTTTGCCACTCGCGGTGAAGATGGGTTCTCTTCACCCATATCCGTTAATTTCGTCGGATCAGAATCTTCATATATGGAGCCAATAGAACAAAATTACGTGTGTTTATATATTGCTGAATGGTGAGGAGTGTTTTACGAGCTGCACTCTCTCATAGCAAACACTTCTCCATATATATGATATAATATATGTACTATGTAGTGTACATAATTGGTTCTTTTTTAATTGGATAAGCAGATGAAAGCATTGAGTTGGTTTCAATTCAAACTGAGAAACAGTTCCCCCATAATTGGTAAGGCTCGTCTCGGCAGAATACGAGCCAGATCTCTGGCAAATAGAGCTCATAGCAGCATCGCCATCAACGAAAAAGGGGAGAGAGATCGAAGATCAGACGAGCTAATAAATAAGGAGTTGATAGAGGATCCGTAATCGCACACAATAAGAAGATAAAACGTAAAATTTCCCGATAAAGGAAAGCTAGCATCAGTAGAATCAGTCACTGCCACTGCAAAAAGAACGACCAAAAAAAAACGAACCTGAAATGAAGAGGAAGGCCGAAAACGCGCCGAAACCAGGCTCTACAAAAAATCGAAATCCAACAAGAAATCCCGATATAATGATACAGAGGAAAGATCACCGGAGCTGCAAGCCCAACCAAAAGAGCAGATCGCCCCCGAAAACCCTAGGTGGCTTCGCCAGGTGGTGGGGTTGGGGGTCCCTCTGTCAGTTATACATTGTCGGAAGATAGGTGATGCTACGAGCTCATTAAATTAAAATTAAAATTAAAATTAAAAATCTGAAGGGCATGGATTGGCTGCCTGAGAGCCTATCCAGAATCCAGAGGCATGGATTGGTATTTTTTTTTTTTTTTTTAAATCACAAAATTACACACTTTTGAGTTTTTCTTCACAAAACTGTTCCCCTTTGATAAAATATCGAAAATCAAGTTTAGATTTACAAAACTACTCAAAACAGTGATTCTTTTTCATCTTCCATATTTTAAGTATTTTTGTGCACCAAAACATTGAGTGGGTGGCATTGTAAGCCTAAACCTAATATTAGGTATTTTTGTTACTGAAACTTTCGGTAGGTGGTTTTGTAAAACAAAACCCAAAGTGAGTAATCATGCAATTTTTTGTTTTTTTTTTTTCCTTTTTTTCTATGATAGCGGTTGATGCACGAAAGGTATTATGTTCTTGAGCAAATTTCACACCCCTCCCTTGAAGTTTCCATTTATTATACTCTTCTCCCTCACAAAGTTGAAAATTACTTCCATCCCTTGTAGTGTTAACACTGTTAGAGTTACACGTCTGATACGGCCAAATCGATCGCTCAGCAGGGTAAGGACACGCATCGCCCAACGGGACACGTGTCGCCCACTAGCCTCCTAGCAAGAATAAGGGGGCTCCTGATACGGCCAAATCGATCGCTCAGCAGGGTAAGGACATGCGTCTCCCATCGGGACACATGTCGCCCACCAGATAGGGATTGCAAGGACTCTACCATGTAACATGCATGAAGAGAATGTTCCCCACCAACCGAAGAGAGGACGTCTTCGAGTGGAATTCTAAGAGGGAAGAAGGTGGACCCGAGAAGGACTCTTCGAAGGAAAGGGAAAACCCTAAACCCTAAGAGCTATATAAGAGGGCCCGAGAGGAAGGAAGAAGGTAAGCATCAATACCCACACCATTACTCCTATACAAAAACTGTGCGGCCAATCCCTAACTTGAGCGTCGGAGGACTAACCCCGGACAAAGCTCCGGGCCTCTGCCATCTGTGCTTGTGTAGGTCAGCTCATACGGATTTTTGGCAGCAACAACATCAAATGACATTCTTACCCCCATCTCATTTTAAACTCAAGGTTCATTCTACAACAATCCATGAATCTGCTCTGCCAAGCTTTGTTTGGCCAAAGGGGAGACTACATGCTTGTCGATGGTAGACTCCAACACTGCCTCCGTCCCAGCTATTAAAGGGGAGACTCCATGCTTGTCGATGATGGACTCCAACACTGCCTCTGTCCTAGATGTTTGTTCTCTATCACTGCACTCCCTACTTCTGGTATCGCCCATCTTTAATTTACTTTGGAGAATGCAATCTTCATATCACATCACAATATAAAGAAAAGTAAGAATAAAGCCAATTCATTATAAATGAAAACCAATTAATAGACCAAGAAGAAGGAACGAACCAGGAGGGAGCCATGGGGGGAGAGAGTGAAGAGGATGGAAGTTAGGGGGGGAAGTTCTCATCCTTAAAAGTTGTATGTGAACCCCTCCAGTGCCCTGCCTTCTGCATCGTTATAAATCCCCACAGCTTTCTAGTGAGCCACGTAGTTCTCTGTTACCTTCTCTACATACATTTGGCTCGTTAATGGCTTTAACATCGCCACCTTTATGAATTTCTCGAATTCACCTACGCACATAAATTCAATTCTACTAATTTCTTTTGAGCTAGAGAGGGTCTTGTGATATGTAATTTGTATATGTGTTTAAGGGTATCTAATTCTAACAAATAACAGAGTAGAGAGGAGAGGGGTTTACAGACCTGAGACAATGTCAGAGAAGAAGTCGAGGGAGGAGGTGAGTTCATCGATGGTCTTGCCCTTCCACTCAGCGGCAAGTGAGGGAAGGGCTCCAACCCAAAATAGACGTCGATGGTGGTGAACTTTATGAACTATCCTTGTAGCTCCAATCCTCTCACACTTGCAATTGAAAAACCCATATCACACTAGCCATTTCTCATTTATTTCTTTAAAATAGAAGATCTTAGTTAGGGAAAGCAGAGTAGAGGGATTGGGAGGCAATTTCATTTTCTTTTGCTGAATCATTGCTCTATGCTCATTGTAAAACATAAAATATTATAATACCCTAAAACCCACCTGCACCACCTAGAAAGAGGGTTTTGGTTGAGCCTCGAGGCTTCATGTTTCCAGGAAAAGTCACTTCTTCCACCTACAATTTTGATACCTTTACTACGTTAGGAGCCATCCCCTCTCTCTTTCTCTCCAAAAACTAAGATTAGCAAGATACCTTTGATCATTGCTTGAACAAAAACACAAAGGAATAAAGATGAACTCAAGACTCGAAGCTGTTGTTAGGAGTGACCTTCGAGTTGCTTACAAGCTTAACCACCAGAGCGAGGGTCTCCCCTTTGTGGCTTGTGATCGTGGTCACAAAATGCATTCCAACTCCACAACTTCATCAGATGGAGATGCATCGATTTGCACGGAGTCAGAGGCAAGCACACTGATAACCGAAAGGGAGGAAGAGGGAGGCGCACTAAACTTCAAAACCTTCAAACCAAAATTGCCTTTACTTTGGTTCCTGCGAAAGAAGAAGATGAAACTTGGTTTTTTGACTGATGGCAAACATGTAATATAATGTTAAAGTAAGGGTATTTTGGGTTTTAAAATAAAATATTACATCCTGTGTCCTCACTTGATGGTGGGCAACTCATGGCCTGGGTACAATTGATAGAATCTATAACATCAAAGGGTGCATTATATACTTCTAAACTTTATAAAGGAGAAAAGTGTAATAAATGAAAACTCTGATAAGCCGGGGTTCAACAGGAGAAACGAAGAAGATGGGTTCTTTGATGGTAACCATCATCTATCTTCTTATCCTTCGGCTTATGAAGAAGATGAGTGCTTCACTTTCTCTAAGATTTTGGCTTATGTTGATTCCCTTAGTTGCTATATCCGCCACATCCTTGATGGAGGGGACGATCCCAACTTGATCAAACCTAGAGGTTAGAGTTCCCAACTTGTCTATTTGTTTTTACTTTCAGTTTTCCTTTATTCCAAATGTCTCTGTTTTAAGTAAATGCTTTCTTCTTTTGTGCTTGTGGTGGAATTTTGTAATTTAGTATGGGATGAATTAAGGAAATGTTATGGCAACTTGGATTCAAACACTTCAAACTGTTTGAATGAAGAAATATTGCAGCAACTCCAACTGAAAAAAGGAAAATAAGATTAGGCCCCCTTTGGTTTGAAGTGCGAAGAAAAAATTGAAGTAAAAGTTGTTTTTCTGATTAGCTCCTTTTGGTTCAAGTAAAAGATGTGATCTTTCCTAATTCCTCTTACAATAACAACCAATTGCTGCTGAGAATCTGTGGAAGGTTGAGCATCGATCCTACACAAGCATAGAAGGCAGAGGCCCAGAGGTGGCTCTGGGGTTAGTCCTCCGATGCCCAAGTTAGAGACCCGTGCAACAATGTTTCAGAGAGTAATGGCAAGTTAGTCAACTTAACTGGTTTTGTTCTTTGGGTTTCTTCTTATAAGGTTATCTCATGTAGAGTCCCACTAAGAGACGTCTTTCTCCTCTTTGATGAGTTGGGGCGATTTTGGAGGACTCCATCCTTCACGCTTTCCTACTTCTGTGGGGAATGTTCCCTCTTCGGGTATTTTCTCCCTTTCAGGTAGATAGAGTCCTAGTATGTCTCTACTACCTGAAGGAGATTCAAGTCTCCTTGCAATCTTGATATCCGAAGTTCACAGTTAGACGTGGTGTTCTAGCTATCCCTTTTAGTCAGGTGCCACATGTCCTTGCCTTACTGGGCTGCTAATTTGAGCATATCAGAAGCCCCCTTATTGCCTTTAAGAAGTCCTTCGAACCACAAGTATACGGATCAGTGTAGCTAACGGGTCGAACACAAGGAGAGCAACCACTTTATTTTAGCCTTTTTCTAGTAATGTGAAAGTGCACAGATTAATTGTGGTGATCCACTTCTAACTACCGCCCTAAACAAACGCATCTAAAAAGTCCTAACCAACACATCTAGAAAATTTGGAATTGTAATTGAAATTAAAAACCTAACCATTCGTCATCTAACCCTAACCATTTGTCATCTAGGAATTGAAATACTCAAAGAAAATAAAAAACAATAAAGTAAAAGAAAAGAAAATGGCTGAAATAAAATAAACAAAATAAAGGGGAATAAAGCTAGAGGAAGGCGCGCAAGTAAGTATCTCTAATAAGCCTGAGGGATACACCATAAATAATATGAGCTTCCCTAATTGACGATAGAGTACTCTTACAAGGGTTTTTCTACTTGTCTTTAGGGAAAGGGATGCAATATAAATAACGAAAAAAAATGATGGTTCCATGGCTAGAGAGGGGCAAAGCCAACACATAATCTAGCCAAGGAACTTGGGGGAAAGGGAAAATATCAAAGTAAAACTAAAATTTAAATTCTAAATTAAGAATGAATGGGTAGCGAGAAGAGGGAATGAGAGGAGGGTGACAAGACTTATGAAGAAGCCTACCTACCTAAACTTCAATACTTGAACTTGAAAACTTGGTCGATTTGAAATACTACTAGCCCTAAAAACTAGATCGAGAATGAACCAAATCTGAAATTGCTAGGCCTGAAGAAAACAAATCTTAAAGAAAAACTTACACTTGAATAGAGATGCTTCAAAGCTTGGGTCTTGTCTCCTAGATCTAAGCCTTGAACTAGTATATTAAAATTATTACAACTTAAATAACTTGAATTGCATGAACAATAAAAACTTGAATAGCATAAACAAAGACTTGCATTAATAAAAAATAAATAAAAAAACAGAAGTGCTTGCATAAAAAAAAAAAAGAAGAATAACTAAAGAGAGAGAGAGGGCTCAACTAAAAACCTAGAAGAAGAAAACTAAAAAAAGAGAACGCCCTAGGAGAGGAGAATGATTGTCCCCCCTTGGACGGTTTGTATTTATGGGGATAGGGGAGAGAGAGATATAAAATAGGAAAAGGGGGAGATTTTTATTTTTTGCCTTTTTTCTAATATTTTTTTTCCCTTTTCTATGTTGCCTCTTGGCCAAATTTGTGTGATGAGGTGGAGGGTAGGAATTAGGAGAAAAAAGAGAGAGAAAATAGGTGAGAAAAGGAAAGAAAAGGATTTGATTAGTGGGTTTCCTATTTGGTGTAGATTGGGAGAGATAGGGAGATAAAATAGGAAACTTTTATTCCCTTTTTTTTCACTTTTTTCTCTTTTCTTCAAACATGGGCAGCCTCCTCTCTTGAACGATTTTCTAATATTTGGACAATCCTCTAATTTATTTGGAATTTCCATCTATGTCCCTTGCCTTTAAGTGGAAATTATGAGAGAAAATCTTCACAAAATCTCCAACAAGAGAAAATTGACCAAGGTGACAGAAAGTGGTGCCCAAGGTGGGTCCTTCCTACTTTGTTGGCATCTGAAATATTCTCTTGTACCCTTGGGACAACTGCAGACGGGTTGGGCCTACATCTCGTGTCACACCTCGTTCACACAAAATCGGACCGGTGACCGGGTTAACTCCGGTTAACCCAAACCTGCCAAGATCATCTGATACAGTACCCAACCACAGCATACACACATCTAAGATAAACGTTCAAAAGTTCAGCGGAAGACTTAATTTACCTGTAAATACCCCAATATACTTGATACCCAAATTGTAGTATATAGATAAATACATGTAGGCCCGCAGGTATGATATTTACACAAAAAGAATAATAATTCACGTATCAAGTACACAAAAAGGGGTCATCAAGAAGAATCAAAAAGTAAAACCCAGCATGGTGTCAATGCTGCGGTCCCACAGCACAGCCCTTGCATGAGCAATTCGTACCGTGCTCATATTCCTTGGGGACCCACCAATCCTCTTCGGGGAATTCAACTGTGGGGCCCGACCCTTGATCTTCAGACTGGTGACCTGCAAAATCATCTAAAAGAGGTGCGCACACTAGCTCAGTAAGTGAAAAGAAGGACCACACAACAATCCAGAAAAACAATCACAACCATATGCACTATATGCTATGCAATTCGTTTTAAATCACATCCACCTAAATAACATTACTAATTCTTTGGTTTAGTGCTACTACAACCACAATGCGCGTATGCTCCGGGTACGAGCCGCGAGCTCCATCCCGCGATACGCCCATAGGGCTGTCGGAGAAGGCCCACCGTGAGTACTCGAAAAAGTAAAGCATGCCGACTACCGGCTCTCAACATAAAAGTAAATGACAGAAAGTAAAGGTGCTGACTCCAGCAATTTAAAAGTAGTACGATTGACCCTCTTGAATATACCACCGAGGTTGCCGACTGTCCTAATGACCAGCCGGGCATATGTCTAACCGCCATAGTGACCCGACAACTGTGACCACTGCTTCCCCCCGAATGGTAACCCAACACTTCAACCCCTGTTGGGAAGGGTCGTAGCACGGGAAACTGATAATCCTAAATCGCATGCTCCTATATGACATAGTACGATTGCATAGTGCCACCGCGTCCCATTCCACGGGCCACCAATGCACTTGTTTCCAAGCCGACTACGACATCTAGTCTAATAATGTATCATGCACAATGATTCCATCATTCATCACATAAGCACATCAATCATTTAGCATTGAGAAAGTAAAACACCACACGCATGTCATAATCATATGAGGATGACTAAGCTACACATAGTTTGCATGATGACATGGCTAATCTAGATACAATTGCATGATGCACAACAAGCCTTAAAATAAAGCCAAACGTCCTCTCCCCACTTACTTGTTGTGTACAATGACTCACGCCCGGTACGGGTGAGATTCGATGTGAGAACCGTAAACTTTGGTGAACCTATCATAAGTGAATGGGGTTAGCACTTCACCACTTTGGGTCAAAACTAACAAGATTTGATGACAAAATCATGTTTAGAATCACAAAAAAGGTCGCACGTCCGTTTTGGGTCCATTCGGACACAAAAATCACGTTGGAGGCCTCTCGAGTGGGTCGGACAGCCCACCAGGCAAGGCCCACTGGTTATCTCAGGTGGGCGGGTCGGCCCACCGATGGGGGCCAAAGGCCGGTCATGACTAGCGGGCAGCTCGACCCATAGGTCAGCCCACCGGTCATGACTGGTGGGTAGCTCGGCCCATCCATCGGCCCACTTATCGGCCCCGAGGGCCTACCCTCTCAGGCGGGTGCCCTCAGGTGGGTTGTGCGGCCCACCGTTCTCAGCTCACCTGAGAGGGCGAAAAAATACGTTTTTCGCTGAAACTTTCCCCCAACCTTTGGGGAATCAAATGGGGCTTTTTCAATCACATTTTTCACACATTCAAGGTCTTATAAGATGATTCTAACCTAGATCTAAGTTAGATTTAAGGATTGGGAAGCCATATAACCTTCTTTGCTCAAGAACTCTATCAAAACCCCAAAAATCACTTCCTTGCTCAAGAATCACCAATACTTCTCCAACCTTGCAAACACTTCTTCAAATCCTTCAAAATCAACACATAGACTATCTATTAAACCTTAGATTCATCATCTCAAGGGGGATTTACAAGGTCTCAAGGAACTCTTCCCAAATCAAGGGTTTTACTTGGGTTTGGTGAAAGTTTAAGAAACATAGCCTTTGCTCACCTCCAATCGTAGATCTCGTGTTGGGAATTACTGATGTCGGAATGGAAAGATCGAACCTTAACACCGCTTAAATCCCTTTCTTCTTCATCTTCCTTCCCCTTTCCTCTTCTCCGTTCTCGTTTTCCCTTCTTTTCTCTCTCCTCTTTATTCTTCTCACCAAACTCCTTTATGTAATAAATGAGAAAATGAAAAACATAATAATGCTATTTATACTTTCTAAAACAACTAGTAACCACATGGGTGGGTCACTCAGGTGGGCGGATGCACCCACCTGTGACCGCCCACCTGAGGGCCGAAAATGGGCCAACAAGTGGGTTTTTGATGGAATTCGACTCTCGGCATAAGGTATCTTATACGTATACGCTCTAGGATACGGCTACATACCAGTATTACATGGCCTTATGATATGTGCATGTGCACGGCTTGGGTACACCTGTCTCCTCTGGCACTGACTCGGACTTGTCTGGCCAACCTGTGTTCAAAGTCATCCTTGCTATCATGCTCCATAAGGAACCCACCTTAACCCTCTCTGGTTCGGGTCCTACATGGTTAAACCAGGTCAATCGTGTAATTAGACCGGATTTAAAAAGTAGGGTATCACATTTACCCCCCCTTTTTAAAAATTTCGTCATCGAAATTGGCGTACCTGGTTGTTCGAAAAGATGAGGGTACTTGGCTTGGATTTCATCCTCTTTCTCCCAAGATGCTTCTTCAAGTGAATGATTAGCCCATCGCACCTTTACGAAGGAAATGGAGCGGTTGCGAAGGGTTTTCACTTTTCGGTCCAAGATTTCAGTTGGCTGCTCTGTATATGTCATATCAGCTTTTAAATATTCAGGTTCCACGGATAATACATGTGATGGATCATGAATGTATCACTTCAGCATGGATACATGGAATACATTATGAACATTCCCGAGTGAAGGTGGCAGAGCAAGCATGTAGGCTACTGAGCCAACCCCAGTTAAAATTTCAAATGGGCCAATGTATCTCGAGCTCAACTTACCCTTTCGATAAAATCTTTGCAACCCTTTAGTAGGAGAAATTTTGAGAAACACCTTTTCTCCTGCCTGAAACTCAATGTCTTTCCTGCGATTGTCTGCATAGCTCTTTTGACGTGACTGAGCTGCCTTAATCCTTTTTCGAATAACATCGACCTTGTCACAAGTCATCTGTATCATTTTAGGTCCTAACATTCGGCGTTCGCCTACCTCATTCCAATACAAAGGAGTTCTACACTTCCTACCATATAATGCCTCATATAGAGCCATCCCAATTGTAGCTTGGTAACTATTGTTATAGGCAAACTCCATAAGGGGTATATATTCTTCCCAACTACCACACATTTCCATTGTACATACCCTGAGCATGTCTTCTAATATCTGTATGGTTCGCTCCGACTGACCATCAGTCTGTGGGTGGAAAGCAGTACTTCAATTCAATTGTGACCCCAAAGCATGGTGGAAGCTTTTCCAAAATCTGGAAGTGAACCTCGGGTCCCTATCTGACATAATGCTCACTGGCACTCCATGTAAGCGCACTATGTTATCCATATAAAGTTGTGCTAACTTGGCCATAGAGAACTTGGTCTTGATGGGAATGAAATGAGCAGTCTTAGTAAGCCGATCAACTATCACCCATATCACATCCATCCCCTTAGGTGTGCATGGTAGTCTGGTGACAAAGTCCATTGTAATCCTATCCCACTTCCAGTCTGGTACTGGGAGTGGCTGAAGAGTACCATCAGGTCGATGCCTCTCAGCCTTTACTTTTTGGCATGTAAGACACGTCGCCACATACAGGGCTATTGTGATTCTCATGCTAGACCACCAGTAATTTTGTTTAAGGTCTTTATACATCTTTGTACTTCATAGGTGGAGTGAGTACTTGGAGCTGTGTGCTTCTCGCACTATCTTGTCTTGTATATCCAAATCATCGGGCACACACAACCTACATCGAAACAATAATGCCCCATCACTGGCTAAAATGAAATCAGGGTCGTTCATTGCTTGATCTTGAATCTTAACTCTGATCTGTGGCAATTTGGGATCCAAAGGTTGTTTTATTATCACCTCTTGCCTAATAGACGGATGCACCTGTAGGGCCGCTAGGGATACAATCAACCATTTAAGGTTTTCTAGTTGATGTTCAAGCTCTAAGGTTGCTCCTTTGTATGAGAGGGTTTCATCCATTAGCGTCGCCTCTTGTACAAGTGGTGGGCTGACTACTAAGTATGAGAGTGACACAGTCTGTGCCTTCTAACTCAACGCATCTGCCACTACATTAGCCTTGCCAGGATGATACTGAATGTCGCAGTCATAATCCTTCATGAGCTCAAGCCATCTCCTCTGTCTCATGTTCAAATCTTTTTGGGTGAAAAAGTACTTAAGGCTTTTGTGATCACTGTATATCTCGCACTTCTCCCCATACAAATAATGTCGCCAAATCTTTAGGATAAAAATGACTATAACTAGTTTCAAGTCATGAGTGGGGTAGTTCTTCTCATATTCCTTTAGTTGTCGGGATGCATACACTATTACCTTACCGCGTTGCATGAGGACACAACCCAACCCAACCTTAGAAGCGTCAGTGTAGACTGTCATTCCACCTATGCCTTCAGGGATGGTCAACACAGGGGCCGTCACCAACCTTTCCTTCAATTCCTGAAAACTCTTCTCACATTCCTCTATCCATTCAAATTTCACAGACACCGAATTTTGTCACCCCCGGCAATGATGACAATATGAAGGATTACATGTTGGATATTTTAGACTTGGAGAATTTTTCAAACTTAGAGTAGAAAATGACCATATTTTCCTATAACTTTCAAGAGAAAATATTTTCAAAAATTAGAATTTGATGTTGTGGATTATTGTTGTTTGTCCCCTCAAGTCGGACATTACACTTTGATGAGAGAACTATGCGAATCGACGCCCGATTCTCTTTCATTATATGATCCGGGTCCCTACTTTATGCATATTTTTGTAAAGGTTCCCGATTGAGACTGCAATTATGTTTTACATCATTGGATAGTGCTCGGACTGAGCTTTCTAACGACATATTACACGTCGAATTCCGACAAACGATTTGAAAGATATGACCCCCAAATGTTGACTCCAAAGTTCGGTATCAGATTCCATTCCGAGTAACCAAAGCGTGCCACATGGCGCCCAAACACCTTTGTCCAAAAGCAAGGCTTTTTGGACAATTCTCTCTAGTGTTTTAGTCCCACATCGGAAATATGAGAGAATTGTCCCAAGTCCCAAGGCTATAAGAATAGTCCTTCATCTCTTCCAAAAGGGAGGAGAAAAATTGAGAATTTGGGAGAGAGGATGGCCCCATTAAGGTTTTTGGCTAACTTCTTCCCTCTAAAATCAAATATTCTCCAAGTTTAAAAGTTTAATACATTAATCCTTCCTTGAGCCGGGAGATCTTGTTCGGTTCGGTTCGGTTTGGGGGTCTTGAAGCACAAGGGTTATCTCCCCTTATTTTTTGATTAAAGCCGGTTTAAGGTATTTTATTTTTCTCCCAATAGCGATGTAGAATTAGTTTAATTAATAGATTAATTTATAATTTATTAATAATTGATTTATTTAGATTAATTATGTTTAATTAGTTTCAGTTTGGTTCAATACGGTTTATTAGATGTGAATTGATTTATTCCGGTCCAATTAAAGGTATTTAGGTTTAATTGATTCTTTTAGATTAATTAGGTTTAATTGGTTTTTTTTAACATGTTTTACTTTATATTTGATTTGGTTTAGTTTTTTCTTTAAATTACTTTTTGTTCTTTTAATCTGGACCCTCGGATCAGAATTTTTCATATAACCTAATCTTCCTTCTTCTTTTCTTCTTCTTCTTCTCTTCTTTTCTTTTTTCTCCTGCAGCAGCAACCGAACCCCCCTCTTTCTTCTTTTCTTCTTCTTCTTCTCTTCTCTTCTTTTTCTCCTGCAGCAGCAACCGAACCCCCCTCTTTCTTCTTTTCTTCTTCTTCTTCTCTTCTTTTCTTTTTTCTCCTGCAGCAGCAACCGAACCCTCCTCTTTCTTCTTTTCTTCTTCTTCTTCTCTTCTTTTCTTTTTCTTTTCCTTCCCTGCTGCTGCAACACCCAATCGGCAGCAACCGAACACTCAACTTCCCCTTCTTTTCTTCTTCTTCTTCTTCTTTTTCTTTCTCTTTGTAGGAACCATGGACCTCCGCCCCTGCCGCGGGATCGCGATACTGCACGTAGCGCGTGTACACACGCTCTAGGGTTCAACCCTAATGAGATGAGATAGTATCCCCTGGTCGTCAAATGCCAGGGGGGGATACACGCTATGGGTAAAAGGGAGTCGCCACCTAGAAAAGGGTCTAGGACCATAAATGTCTCCCCCAATCAAGGGAGAGAGACTAATGACTCTGATGGATAAGGCTAGTTTGCACCAAGATTCTGGGCAAGTGTCAAGTGACAGACTGGGAAGGTGTTAGGCACCCAGTCTGCCCGACCCGAAGGCCGGTCTCTTTTTGTTTGACCGAAGTTTGTTTGTACCCTACTAACTAGTCCTAAATCTGGGTCACTAAAAATCCTAAACTAGGTATCTAAGCATGACATGTGAAAACCCTAAACCAAATGTCTAAATTATGCTAGCTAGGTTATGATGCAAATAATGAAATGATTACACTAATTAAATAAGCCTAAATGATTTAATTAATGTATTATGAGTCTTAGATTAAGCTAATGAAATAAGCCTAAACCTAGGATTAGTTTAGCAACTTATGAAACCCTAAATTAAACTAATTCGATTAATTGAGTCTAACCTAGATGGATGATTAATGAATTTATGAAATCCTAAATTGAATCAGTTAAAATGGTTAATCCTAATCCTTAGTAATTTGTGAAATAAATTATTGCAATCCTACTTAATCTAATTGGTAAAAATATTTTTAAATTAAATGGGGCCTAATTAAATTATAAAAGTTAAATGGGCTAATTACATTAAATGAATGCAATTTTTCTAATCTACCTAATCTAGTATAGGAGGATTAAAATAAACCGAAGATTTAATTAAATTAATTATGAAACCTAATTGGACTAATTATGTCTACTTTAAGCTAATCCTAAGATGAGTTAAACATTTTTCAAAACCCTAGTTAATCTAATGAGAAGAGAATCTTTTAACTAATTAATCTATTTAATTATCCTACATTAAATAACTAATTAGTTGATTGATTAAAATAAACAAACCCCTAGAGGGAAAAAGATTGGTAATTACACAAGTTTAATAAATTGAATTGAATGAAGAAATCAAATGCAATGATTTAAAAAGCTAAATTAACAAACCACAATTAAATAAACAACAGTTGAAATGACTAATTACATTAACTAAGTTACTTTAATTAATCTAAATTAATACTACACTAATGCAAGTGAATGTTGGAGCACAAAAGATAGGAGATAGTAGGAAAACCCAAATCCCCAATACGCACCTAATGCTACGAGCCGGTTTGAGGGGCCAGCCACGCCCGTCCTAAACTAAACACGCCCTAAACTACGTCCCATATATTCATTTGCTGATTCAAAACCCTAACTTAATAGAAATTAGTGAAACCCATGGTTATCATATGATTAAAAAATAATGAGCAAAACCCAATCGGTTTCAGCCCTCGATCCTAAGGGGCTGGATTAGAGTGACCCTAGGACTCCATATGGAATCCCCTAAAAATATTAATTGAAACACGGCGAATTAATTAAAACACGGCAAAGGCAAAAGTGAAATGGGAGAAATGTCACACAATGATAGGGGTTGGGAGCATATTACAATTTGAATTATAAAAATAAATAAATAAATAAAAAATGAAATGAATAAACAAAAGAAAATGAACACAAGAAAAAGAAAATAAAATAAAAAAAAGAGATAGAGAAGGAGATGGGGTTTCGGCCTTAGCAGCAAGGAAGGGCAGGGAAGAACAGAAGAGGAGGAGAAGGGAGTGGAGAGGGTTAGGTGCGGCTGCGGTTCGGTTGCAGCAGCAGGGAAGGAAAAAAAGAAAGAAAAAGAAGAAGAAGAAGAAGAAAAGAAGGAGAAGTTGCTGCCAGTTACAGTAGCAGGGAAGGAAAAGAGAAAGAAAAAGAAGAAGAAGAAGAAGAAGAAAAGAAGGAGAAGTTGCTGCCAGTTACAGTAGCAGGGAAGGAAAAGAGAAAGAAAAAGAAGAAGAAGAAGAAGAAGAAAAGAAGGGGAAGTTGAGTGTTCGGTAGCTGCCGGTTGGGTGTTGCAGCAGCAGGGAAGGAAAAGAGAAAGAAAAAGAAGAAGAAGAAGAAGAAGAAGAAGAAGAAGAAGAAGAAGAAAAGAGGGGCTCGGTTGCTGCTGCAGGAGAAAAAAGAAAAGAAGAGAAGAAGAAGAAGAAGAAGAAGAAGAAGAAAAGAAAAGAAAAGAAGAAGAAAAGGAAGATTAGGTTATATGAAAAATTCTGATCCGAGGGTCCAGATTAAAAGAACAAAAGTAACTTAAAAACTAAACCAAATAAAGGTAAACATGTAAAAAAAACAATTAAACTTAACTAAGCTAAAAGAATCAATTAAACCTGAATATTTTTAATCGGACCGGAATAAATCAATTTACATCTGATAAACCGCATTAAACCAAATTGAGACTAATTAAACATAATTAATCTAAACAAATCAAATATTAATAAATTAGAAATTAATCTATTAAATTAGATAAACTAGTTCTAATAGAAAAGAAAAATACCTTAAATCGGCTTTAATCAAGAAACAAGGGGAGATAACCCTTGTGCTTCAAGACCAAAATCGAACCGAACCGGGCTAAGTCTCTCGGCTCAAGGAAGGATTAATGTATTAAACTTTTAAACTTGGAGAATGTTTGATTTTAGAGGGAATTAGCAAAAACCATATTCCTTCTCCCAAATCATTTTTTTCAATTTTTCTCCTCCCCTGGGGGAAGAGGGGAAGGGCTATTCTTATAGCCTTGGGACTTGGGACAATTCTCTCAAATTTCCGATGTGGGACTAAAAAACTAGAGAGAATTGTCCCAAAAGGCTTGCTTTTGGACAAAGGGGTTTGAGCGCCACGTGGCACCCTTTGATTGCCCGGAATGGAATCTGATACCGAACTTTGGAGTCAACTTTCGGGGGTCATATCTTTCAAACCGTTTGTCGGAATTCGACGTGTAATATGTCGTTAGAAAGCTCAGTCCGAGCACTATCCAATGATGTGAGACATGATTGTAGTCTCGATCGGGAACCTTTACAAAAATATGCATAAAGTAGGGACCCCGATCATATAATGAAAGAGAGAATCGGGCGTCGATTCGCATAGTTCTCGCATCAAAGTGTAATGTCCGACTTGAGGAGACAAACAACAATAATCCACAACATCAAATTCTAATTTTTGAAAACATTTTCTCTTGAAAGTTTATAGGAAAAATTTGTCATTTTCTACTCTAAGTTTGAAAATTCTCCAAGTATAAAATGTCCAACATGTAATCCTTCATATTATCATCATTGCCGGGGGGTGACAAAATTCGGTGTCTACACTAAGGGATTCAGATCCGGACCCAGTAATGTCTTCAAAGCGATCATTCTCTGTCTCCTCATAGAAGTAAGACTTGTTCAAATAGCTTTAACAAGATGTAACTCTGACTGTATGGCCCGCTAGGTGCAAAAGTTGGATGCTCTCAAACAATGGTAGTAGCTCTTCGATGCCCCTTACTTTGGTAGGAAAGAGCTCATTGAAAATCCATCAAGCCAAGATTTCACCAGGGTTATGTCCCACGTACCTAAAGTTGCTCCTACTATTCTTGAGGAAATCCAATTTTCAATCTTGTCATTTGAGGCAATTTCCTAGCCATAGCATCATCCATCATACCAGATTCTACCATCTTAATTGGTTCTTGTATAATATATGCATACCTACGTGTGACCTTCAAAACCGAAGTTGGGTGTTGGATACATTTTAAGTCAGCCAACGGGAATGATGAGTTGTATATTAGTTGTCCTTGTTGGCAATCTTGGTTTTGTGTCAGTGATGAGGTGGCTAGAAGTGATGGTGTGGCAGTGTACAGTCACTTTGATGACATGACAATAATGAATAGTGTGTTTGAATATCATAGGCTAAGAGCAACAGAAGCGATAGTGGTGTCTATTTCGGATTTCCAAGAAAGGTTTCGGTAATTTTGGCCGATTTATGTTTGGGGAAATTTTTGTTATTAAAGAGGAATTTATTAACACTAGGTTCCTTCTGAAAAATATTGTAGATTGTGTTGTACTCTTTTCAAAGCATATGGATTCTCCTCGATCCAATGTCGAAGGAAGAAGATATAAACAATGAAAACTTCAGGGCCAATTTGGTCATTTCATATGAAAGAATCAGGAGATGGACTCTTATGGGGAATTGTAGTGTTATGAGTCATGAGTCCAATGCATCTTAATTTTTTTTATTTTATTCATTATGTAGCAAGTGTGATGGGTGACGGATTTATGAGAGATATAATGTATGTTTGTCATGTGAGTTTGCATAAGCAATGATGTGGTATAGTCAATGTGGTGACAAAATAGTGTGAAATGACAAGAAGCACAAGGAAAGTAGCATAGCGCGGCATAGGTCATTGGGCCACAGTATAGCTATCAAAGGTTGGCCATGCGGCACAGCAACCCATGACCATACCTCTACGCTAAAGTGCCTCAGCCATGGGTTGTATCAACAGTAAGGCTTGGCCAAGAGAAATGGGAGGCATGCACATGGAGGTCATTTGAGGGCCAACAACCAAGAGTATGAGAATCGGCCATGGTTGCTTGAGTTTTTAAGTTTAAAGAAAATTTTAAGTATTGATGTGTGTGCAAGGTGTTTAGTAGTAGACATGATGCCTCTTAAAAACTCATCAATGTAAAGATTTAAGATGCGTTTCTTTTAGTAAAATTACGTGATTACTCATTATTGGGTATAACCAAAACAGTGAAAGTTGTCCCCTTCCCTAGTATCCCCACGAGTTGGACATGTATCATCTTCCAATAGTTAAAAAAAAATCCCAATTTCTATTCTAATGCTCTTTTACAATCGACGTTGTAACATCCAATGATCAGTTCACATCATTGATCGCATAAGAAGTCTTTGGACTATGGATTTCCAAAAGAGGGAAGACGGGGTTGCTGGTTTCAAGAGATTTAGGGCACTGTCAAACAAAAATGGAGGGAGAAGATTCGATTTCGCTCCAACGATTGACTCTCCATCCACTTTTAATTCACAGAGAGAGAAAAGAGAAAAGCACCCAACATTTATGATTCGTGGGTCTGCGTGAGTGGCTCTGTTGGGATAAACATTCCTTACCATTGCTCATCTTCTTCTCATAACTCTAGCCAGGGTTCTGATATTGGTTAGTTCACTCAAGCTTCAAAACATTTTCATTCTTGTTCTTTTTTATTTGATGAATTCACAAAAACTTATCATTCTCATTTTATATCTTGATCTTTGTACCATAAAACGGGTCTTTTGTTATTATTTATCTTTTGTTTGTTATTATTTTTATTCTTATTATGGTTGGCACATTCAATTGTTCAACCTAAAAACAGAGCACAAAGATATTTTTGTAGTTAATTATAGTGTTGTTGACTAGTAGTCTAGTAGGTGTTTGATTTAATGCCTCAATGGAATCAAGGGAATAACACCCACGTACAAAGTAAAAATAGTACATAACACTGTCTGATTACCTTCTCTAACTTATAATGCTTATTATCCATGCATGATGCGTTTGAGTGTGTGAATGCTAAATTTTATTCAATGTTGAATCATGATCAAGTTATAACTTCTAGCCAAATTATTACAACATGCTTTTTGGTTTCTAAAAATGGTGTAAGATCTTATCTGAAACAACTTAGAATGTTTAACCAATGGTTTAAAGGTGAGGATCAATGAGGAGATTATATTTTCTTGTTAAACTAAAACTAGAGTTTGATAGTAGAAAATTTGAATTTTATAAGAAAATAGAGGCAGGATAGGAATTTATGGTATAAAATAGGATGGAAATCAAGCTTACTGGTTTGTGTTTGATTTAATTGAAAGGGTTGAAAAGGTTAGGGTGTGGAGTCAAATTAGACGGTATGAGATTATGTCGGTGATTTATTATGCAGCTCTCAATAGGAAAGAATAAAATTATTCTTACTTAGGACTAAGTAGATATGAGAAGAACTAAAATGAACAACTAAAATATATACAATTTATTTTCAATAATAATATGCACTGATGTTGGAAGAAAAGTGTTCTCAAGCGCCATTGTAACTATTATTAAGAAGGCAAACAAGTGAACTCAATGTAGGTTGTTGTTGTCCAGCAAACACACAAAGATCATCATAAGCTAAGACCTGCCATCAGAAGTATATGTAATCAGAAAAATACTACATCCTTAGAACATGAAAAGAATTTCAAAATTAATACAGCTTGTTGGCGAATGAAACTATTTCTTTGAGAAACTGTTAGAATTGAGATCTTTATAGATTCCTTGCCTCGTGCACTATTGCAGTTAAGGCCTTTGGAATATCAAAGCCTAAGGTGTTCTTCACCCTGATTCTTGTTCTCTGGTTGTGAAACTCTAGTTCATTTTTTATTTCTTTCATATCTGTTTCTACAATCATGAATAAAATTTCTTTCCCTTTCCTTCATTCCGTTAAGCAAGAAGAAATTGTGTAGCTTCATGATGATAAGAATGAAAGGTTGCTTGCTGAGTTTCATAAGGTGTCTCATTGACTGCTTCCATGTAACAATTCTCCAAAATAAGACTCCTTACTAGTTGAAATACGTGGGTGACAAGAACATGCATCTGGAGTATTATGATGGGGGGGGGGGAGCCTTGTGGACAACCCATTGCTAAGCACAATAATCCCTTACTAGTTGCATTGAATTGATAAAAAAAAAAAAAAAAGGTTCAATTAAACTTGTTGGCTATAATTATTGGTAATGTGTTTACTTTTGCTATATAGGGATTGCAGGTATACAAGAAAGATATCAGGTTCAATATTGACTGTATGTAGTTATGGTGGAGTGTTAGTTAGAGATACTGATGGAACATATATGAATGAGGGAGGTGAATCTATTGCAATTCATATGAACGGAACAATGAATTTTATTACTTTGCAAGGCAAATGCCAAATGATTTTTGTTAGTTTATCTTTTTCATATTTTTTTCTCATTAACTTGTGTTTTATAGTTCTGTTGCATATAAATATATTTATTATTTCATTTCCTACTTTTTGAGCAGTTTATCCTTTTCCAAATAAAACAAGGCATTTGACTGTCAGTTCCTTTTAGACTGAAAAATTGTTTACTTTCTAGTCATTAAATCATTCAAGTTATTTTTATATGACTGGCTTATTCATCCACTTAATCTAATTTCTTCATGTCTTTCTTTGTAATAGTTAATTATCCTTCTGTGCTGAAATAATTGGTGAACAATTCATATTGAGATTGTAATCATTTCCATTTTTCCTTCTCCCCTTCTTTTACTGCAGTTAGTGTGAGTGAAATTGAAGCTTTATATGAGCTGTTTAAGAAGATCAGCAGTGCTGTAATTGATGATGGGCTGATCAACAAGG
>NW_024869102.1:0-33545 GCF_013358625.1 Macadamia integrifolia
TTTTTTTTTTTTTTTTGAGAAAATTTATCGTCATGGTTTATTTATAGGAACAAAAAAAATAAAACGCACTTATCTCTGATTCATGTATTGTTTAAACAAGTCTTGCTCTGCAAGTGGTCTCAAGAATTGAAGCTTCTTGCTAGTTCTAACCCTCCGTTTGTAGATCCGATTCATTCTCTTGTTTTATCTCTTGTTGAGTAACATTGATTACCCAACTGGTTGATCACCTTCTTATTTGTGATGGAAGCTACAACTGTGGTGCTTTTGGGTAAATCCCAACATATTATGGTCTCTATAGCATGGTTTCAAGTATTAGTATTGTTTCGACCATATATCAGTATCAATTGAGATCGATTACCCATATCATTTTAGGGGTACAACAATAAAAAAAAAAAAAAAAATTTGTACGTTTTTAAAAAAAACCAAGGATATTGTTAGTACTACCTCTAATTATTATTATTATTATTATTATTATTATTATTATTATTGTTATTATTATTATTATTGTGAAAAAGATTTTCTACTACACCAATGATAGGTGATCAAGAGCACTCAAATAGCAAAGTCTCCCTTGTTGACAAAGTCCCTTGTTGACAAAGTGACCAAAATCGCCACCCTTCACCTCTCTGTTGTTGACTAGAGAAATTTATTATTATTGTCATCATCATCATCAATTTTATCAATTGTAACAAAAGTCATATACTTTTTTATGTGGCTAATGATGTGACTATTTTGGCTGTTGGATAATGAGAACATGGTCTACATTAGCCATATGTTAAATTTTATAATCTAATTCAAACAAATATTTCTGGCACACATCCTTTATATGTCCACACATGTGTATCAATATTATAGACATTATAATGCAGTTTCCACACTCTGATTGAGAACAATGATTTAGATTTAGAGCACTATAAAAATGGATGAATCAAAATTATCTTGTGATCACATGGATAACTCCCCTTAATTTAAAAATTTTTGTGATACAACCTTTGAAGTGGAAGTCGAAGCAATTAACGATGCAGCCTTATTGGCCAAGATCTTACAATTTTCATCTCTAGTTATAGTTTGACTAATCACCTCTCTTCCAGGGCCTTTATAAACCAAAGACATCAATTGATTGAATTACAATTTTCTCTTTCTAATTCTTTTTCTTTCATTTGTTCTACACATATTGCACATGACCTTGTTAAGGAGGTCCATGTTTTAGCCTTCTTTTCGTTTGTGTTATTTTTTGGGAAAAAAAATTAGATTAAAGTTCTCTGAGCAAGCAAGGTATTATATATTTGTTCACATTAATATTTTTTAATTATTATTAAAAATAAAATCAATAGTGTTGGGCACATAGCCTTTTTCTCAATAAAAATATATCAATTGTGAAGTGTGAAGTGTGAAGTGTGAAGTGTGAAGTGTGAAGTATGAACAGGCAGACAACAGGGTCCTTTGACATATTTACTGACCTTCATGCACCATGTGAAAACAGAGGATTGAGTCGATTGACCCAAAAAAAAAAAAAAAAAGCAAGATCCCATGAAGAACTTTTTAATTTTTTGGGGGGCTGTAAAATGGGAAACCAGGGATAAATTAAAGTAGGCCAAGATTCATGGATCATCAAGTGGGGCCCACGGAGAAGGAATATGATCCACATAGAAAGTTTGAATCTCAAACCACTGGACTTCTCTTTCCCTCTCTAACAAAGTAAAACAAGAAAAAGTCAGTGATAGAACAGACGAGAACCAGAGGTGCTGAAATCAAAACTAGAAAGTGCAGGACAAGGGACCAGTAAAATCCTTCACCTTTTATTTTTAGCAGATCTTAGCAGATCTACTACCTCTGCTAATCTTTCCTTAAAAAATTAAGTAAAACTCAACATAATCTTTAAGACTTTAATGTTACAATCTCTCTCATCATTAATGCATTAATCACCACTGTCCTTTTCCCCAAAATTAAAAAAATCACATTACCTAAACGTGAGCGATCCCCGCGAAATTTGGTTGGCTGTTTCTGCATATAGCGACACCGAATCCCTCTCCAATTTTCCCACCTTCTTCCCCACCTTCCTCATTCATCAGATCTCTCAAAACCCACGAACCCATAGACTCAAATGCTTCACTGAAACCCACAGTTGCATTCAGAGATAGAGAGAGAAACTAGCTTGAATTTCTTCGATTGCCCATGTCTCCACCACCCAATCACGATTTTCAGGAATGGTGGAACAAGGAGAAGGAGAGGGACCAAACCCTGTTCTCCAATAAATCTGAAAACCCTAATTGGTCTACGGTTGAGATCGATAACCCAATCGTGGTTGCTGCTGATAGTGCTATAGAGAAAGACCGGAGTCGGAATGCTCGTCAGCTCTCGTGGGTTTACCTTCTCAAATTCCAACAAGCCTTTAATGCTCTCATCTGGGTTACCAATGGATTTGTCTCTCTCATCCGAACAGCTAACCGGAGAATCGCTTCGTCTTCGCCTTCCAGAACTGAATCTCGGCTTTATCGGGTTATTAAGGTGTTCTTGGTTCTTGTTATTTTGTTGTTGGTCTTTGAGCTTTTAGCTTACTTCAAAGGATGGCATTTCAGTCCTCCTTCAATGGCGGATGCATTGGACTTGGTTGAACTTGTTTATGCGACTTGGCTCAATATAAGAGTTAATTATCTAGCGCCACCGTTGCAGTCTCTGGCCAATGTTTGTATTGTTCTATTCTTGATCCAGTCGGTGGATCGGATCGTTTTGGTGCTTGGTTGTATCTGGATCAAGTTTCGTAGGTTGAAGCCTATTGCAATGATGGAATTTTCTGGGGATATTGAGAATGAGAATGCTGAGGATTATCCGATGGTGCTGATGCAGATCCCGATGTGCAATGAGAGGGAGGTAAGAAGATGTAGGTCTCTGCTCCCTGCTGCTCTGATCTGGGCTTATCTGTTTCTTGTTCGTCTGAATTTTTATTACATTTCTGTGATGACTTCTAATTCAAGTACACTGATTTAGCTAGTTTACAGTTTTTACATGATGAATTCACGTTATGTGGATCTGTCAATTGCCGAAAACGACTCAAGCACGCTTATGCTCTGATAGACTTGTCATCTGCACTAACAGTCATTTACTTGAATGCTTCAAAAACTTCGAGGGAAGTTTATGGGACTCTGCAATTGCTGAGAATCTCCTGTTTCATTTTCTCGCACACACTCCGTCTACATTAATGGGATCATTACTCTGGTTTGAAGCTGCTCTGGTTTTCTTGAGTTATTCTTGATTAGGACAGATGAAGCTTCTAGTGGATCAGCCATTTCCCTGTCCACTCCTTATTAATCGATAAGTTGAAGTACAAACTGTTTTGTATTTTACATAAAGGATTAGGAAGGTATTTAATACTCATTTTTCTGTCTGTGGGAAGGGAGTAAAGGACTGAACTTGACCTCTCCAATCCCTTCAAAGTCAAAAGATCCTTTCATTTGGTGCCCGTCAGAATCCTTAAGGTGTATTTTGCATATACTTGAATTTGGAACCTAAACTTTGGGGGATCTTAAAAATGTTTAGCTTGATTACCTGATTTGGCTTTAAAAACCTAGTGTGTTTGAAATCATAATAACCATAGAAGAAGTGGTAAGGAAGGACATGTATTGCTTAGGACTGGAATCTTGCATGGCTTTGAATAGAGTGGACTGGAGGAATAGGATCCATGTAGCCGAACCCATTTAGTTGGGATACGGCTAAGTATGTGAAAGCATAATCGTACTTCAAGATATCAAATATCAAGTATACTAAGATTTAGTAGAAGCTATATCACCTAAACAATTCTTAGTTATCACAAACTTGACAGCTACGAAAAAATGTGCAGGTATTGGTAGCCGTCCTAAGTTCACTGTGCTTTTGTTCGAGTCATGTCAACTTCCCAATGTTTTTATTCAAATAACTACAGTTTCTGGTTTGAGGTTTTTTGTGCTACTCGAAGAAAATATTTGGTTTAAGGTTTTCCCTTTTTTATTTGATCTTTGAACCTGTGAAGACCATGTGAAAGAAGCATGTGTGAATAAAGCGTCCATAATTTGTATTTATGGGTTCAGTACTTCAAGGACTTTACTCAAGTAAATATCTGATTTCCGATGTGAGATTTTTTTCACTGGGTTATGGTTTGACAATTGGCAAGCAAAACAGTAATTGCTAATTATTCTAGCTTCAAAATGCTTGAGTAGATTTATATCATATTGTCTTCTCTTTATGAGATTGATTGCAAGTGTTTCGAACATCTAATGATAAGCATCTTCAGGCATTACTGAAAGGTGAAATGTTTTTTTTTTTGATAGGTAGGGAGGGGAAGTAGATAACGGCCAGGAGGCTCAAACTGGAGACCTCCTGGTGAGCACGGGCTTTTTGCCACCACAGCTCACCAACTACGCTAGGCAGTTGTTGTTAAGGGCGAATTGTTTGTTATAAATGCATTTTCTTTTTTCCTGGCAAATAGCCTTATACTATGTATTTTGAGCTAATCTTGGAATGCTTATTCTTCATTGATGCATTTATCTTTCAATAGCCACCTTTTTGCTTGATTGAAGGGCATACCTTGTAAAGATTAAAGACCCATTCCCATTTGCATTGCCACACAGGTTTATCAGCAATCAATTGCAGCAATTTGCATACAGGACTGGCCTAGGGACAGAATGCTCATACAAGTTCTAGACGACTCTGATGATCTGGAATGTCAACATCTTATTAAGGCCGAAGTACAGAAGTGGCAACAGAAGGGTGTACGGATTGTGTATAGACACCGTCTTATCCGCACAGGCTACAAAGCTGGGAACCTCAAATCTGCAATGAGCTGTGACTATGTAAAGGATTATGAATTTGTGGCGATCTTCGATGCAGATTTTCAACCTGGACCAGATTTCTTGAAGAAAACTGTCCCCCACTTTAAGGTTGGTTTATATTCCATATCCTTTTTCCACCCACAAATTTATTGACTAGCGCAGTTCAAAAACTTTCTCTAGAATTTGATTTTTATGTAGCCCATATGCCATGCTTTTAACATACAACTAAAATTAGTGACCCTGTCTTGCAACAAGCGATGTGGAGCGGAACAGATACATTTCATCTGCCTGGATCATACAATATCAAACTGCTTTGTTCTTTTTGCCATATAAAGTTATCATAATTGTCTGATAAAGGGGCCAAAAACTTGGGTCCAGGCTGGTCTAGAAGAGAAATCAGAGCTGGATGTGATGTAAATGTGCTAAGAATTATATAGACTGGGGTTAAACTTGTATACCGCAGGGGTATACTTCTCCACTCTTTAAGTTTTTAGTGCTAAGTTGTGGGTGCTTTTATTCTAAGGGCATACTTGTAATTTCATCAAGTCTTTTATATAAATATACGTGTACTACCAATTGGAGGTTAAGTCTCTTCCCTCCGATCAATAGCTTGTCTTGCTGCCTTCCATTTTCTTCTTCACTCCTGTTTCTCTTCTTCTCACTTCATTCTCTTTGTTTATATCTTGTTGATTGCGGGGTGGTTTAGGTTTAAATCTGTTTCAAAGTGCATTAAATCCTCATCCACCCAGGCTGTCCAACTGCTAGACAAATTCTTCTTTCGGGTTCCCGTTATAGACGCACCATCTAGAACATTCTTTGATGTACTTTCACGACAATTGGAAAAAGCAAAAAATCAAAATAGAGGTGATTATTTAAAAAAGATGGTCTATTCGACACAAAAGAGCCTCATTCCTGCTACTTTTGTTTCTTCACATTAACCCTGATTTGTCATTGCAATCTTATTGAACCCTTTTTTCTCAAGAAAAATAAAATAAAATAAAAAGAAAAAACAGTAATTGATCAGGTCTCTTTTCACCTTTACCATCAGATAAAAGAGGATATGCAAAGGGTGACCCTATAGCAATGACAGAGAATGGACACATGTCACATCCAAAATATTGGTATCCAGGACAAAATCTTATTGAAGAACTCATCATTCCAGCAAAAGGGGGAAAATTCCAGTGTCTGCACAAATTGTCTGATGGAAACAGGACGCATCATCAAATATTATTAGATTTTACTCATTTCAAGTTTTCCCCAAGAAGTTTTCAATAGGCGCATCCTTCCATGCATCTTCTTCCCATCCTCTTCCTCTGCTGCCACCCTCCATATTGGTTCAGTTGCAGTATGTTTTCTTTGTCTCAATGGTGATTTAGGCTTCATTGTGCATATGAAAAAGAAAAAAAAAAATTGCATGGATTTTTCTCATTTGCTCTCCTGTTGGGTCTATCCTATTCCTAGTCAACAAAAATTTACGTTTTTTTATTTTTTTATTTTATTATATCCTTTTCTTATCTCCTTATCCATGTCTGCATACCCATCTGCTATGAATGCTCCTTGATTGCCCAACATTCTCTCTGATAATTTCATTAAGCATAGCTAACCCTAATGAAAACTGAAAAGTTACAAGGGCTCCAAGGCAGATCTGAAGCCCCTAACTAACCAACCCCATGCAAAAATATATAAATAAACAATCATACTCTGGACAGAAAATAACATCTCATGCACCCAGATACCCATATTAGCCCATTAAACACCCTGCAACTGTTAACCCACAAGAAAAGATCCCAAAGCCCTATAACCCATTGAGACCTTGAAATTAAGCCTATTCAAGCCCAGTTGAAGTTGAACTGGTCCTCCTGCATCAGCCACTGGCATCGCAACCTCCGTCCTAACATGAGACAGGAAAAAGAGAGATTATTCACACTATCCCAAGCCAAAGGATTTGAATTGTTGCCTCTAATACCCTTAATCTGTGTGCCCTGATGAGGAATATGTTACATTACGAACATCCAAATTCATCTCTTATTTCTTTCTCTTCAGATGAAATTGGGCATCCTCTATCCTGCCTAGAATACTCTGCTAAATTTCTTACTTACCTCTACCGTATTCAACATGGCTTCCTCAATCCATGAATTTGCAACTTTTGAAGTACCATTATGTTCCACTGAAGTTTGAAGGTCAACAAAACAGATTTCTCATTAAGCTTAATTATAAACGTTGGATCTATATTTCTTGCTCATAAATCTTCAACACAATCTTATTTTTCCCATTACTGCATTCTGTGTAGTTTATATCTTTGAACCTTTTGACACTAACCATCCTTAGTTCTGGTTGTGAATTTACTCCTTCTATTCTTGTCAAATTAAAGATGTTATCAGCTTACACGCATCATGGAACCTATTCTTTTATATGCATTATTAACTCATCCATAACCAAGGGAAATGGATGGACTTAATGAGAAATCATGGTGTTTGTGTATAGTATATCATGGTTGAAAACATGCTGATGTTCTCGCTTGTTATCTTCAAGCTCATTACCAGTCTATAATACATGTCCTTATGTCATAAGGATGCCTTTTTTTTTGGTCATCCCCACTTATTGGACCTAGACATGTATTACCCACATTAGAGAGAGAGAGAGAGAGCCTAGTTATAGACTTGTCTCACGTGTCTATTTTTTTGAGTGTTGGACAACCCATACTCAAATAAGACAACATCACATGCCCATGTCCTTGTTATGTAGGTCCTTATAGTCACATCTAAATATCTTTATGAAATTCCTCCAAAACATAAGGCACCTACTTCTCTCGTTGTGATCCTTCCATATACTTTCTGAGACATTCTATCTTTGAATCAATAAAGTGTATGGGGATCCTTCCTGAGTTTCCTCTTTTCTTTGAATTCCCTATCCACCCCCTGAATAAAAATATCTAATGTTGATCTACTGGGAATAAAGCAATTTTGTACCATTGTTCCATTTTCTAGGATTTTCTTAATCACCCACTTGAAGTTTTGTTCTTTAGTTCATAAACTTGGTTTTATAACAATTGGTTCAAATCTGTGTCATCTTTGTTCTTGTACATGCACAGAAACAACTTTTATTCCTTGATGGATGGCATTACACCATCTCTTGTGCACTTCCAGAATGGAAGACCATCTGATCCTTTCCTATCTTCATCTTTATCAGGCTTCTTAACTTAAATTTGATCACGTAGTGCTCAGTTGCATTAGTCATGTTCTGTCTTTCCAGCATATGTTTCCTTTTATATAGTTGAATTTTTTTTGAGAAAGAGGCAGTAAATTAGGTGATTTTGTTGTCCTTACTGACTTTAAATTGTTCATTCTCTCTCTGAAGGGGAATGATGATCTGGCATTAGTCCAGACAAGATGGTCCTTTGTAAACAAGGATGAGAACTTACTTACAAGGCTGCAGAACATAAATTTAACCTTCCACTTTGAGGTTGAGCAACAGGTTAATGGTATATTTATCAATTTCTTTGGTTTCAACGGAACTGCTGGTGTATGGAGGATCAAAGCTCTTGAAGAATGTGGTGGTTGGATGGAAAGAACTACTGTAGAGGACATGGATATTGCTGTTCGTGCTCATCTTTGTGGATGGAAGTTCACATATCTAAATGATGTTAAGGTAAGTTTAACTGGTATCCTTTCATCGTCATATTCAAAAAATCTGGGAATCAGAATCTCAAGATCCTAATGATGTTCACCCATTTGCATGCAGAGCCTTTGTGAACTTCCGGAGTCCTACGAGGCATACAAGAAACAGCAGCACCGCTGGCATTCAGGTCCAATGCAGTTGTTCCGGTTATGCTTCTTCGACATCCTTCGCTCAAAGGTGAGGAGGTTTATCTCTTCTTCTTCTTTTAAATCTTAAAACAATGGCAATGTCACTGAGCTCCGTTCATTGATTTGAACTGCCCATCTGCCTTATGTCAGAGCAGTGGGTAAAATGGTTAAGTGGAGTTTCCTAAGCAAGGAACTGATGTCTCAACTATGCTTCCTAGAACAAAATTACCAACTTTTGGAAAATCATGCTTTCCCTGATTTAATGAAAACTAAAAAACTTAAAATTCCTCTGAAAAGATGATACATCCTTTACAGATCTCTCTCCCCACTTCCTCCCATCCTGATATTGAGAAATTTTATCACTTTTGTGAGCAGATAGAGTAACGAAAAAAGTTCTAATCTTCTGATTATTTGTGTATTTTCTATTTCATGACTGTGCTTTCAGAATTTGAACAACAAAATCCTGCAGAATGAATAGACATTGAATTTCCTTTGCTTAGAACTTCTATTTTCTGGCTGCAGCAAACATCCTGCAGTTTCAAGTTTTATCTGTTGTCACAACATGGCTAGATGAATGAAGGGAATCCTCCTTCCCTTTTCCCATCCCCCCACCCCCTCCCAGAAAGAGCAAATGAGGCCGCTGTCATGTTTCCTTTTTTGTAGTTTGCATCTTCTATTACATTTGTTTTTTGGTGCTGGGGAGAAGAGGGGGGGGGGAGGTTGGTGCCAACATGTTCTCTGCTTTATTTCTCCAGTCTCTCTTGGTGGCTGGTTTGTTGATGCTTGATTCTGTGGCTGATATTGTTCTCTGGCTTTCCTTTTCCTTAATAATATAGTTTTTTGTTACTGGTACAAAGAAGGGGGGAAATAGGTCTTCTACCTAAGTATTGCTGTCTCTTGTAATTTCAGTTTCTATTTAATTCTGTGACTGATTTTTTCTTCTTTTTTTCTTCCAGATTTCTTGGCCAAAGAAGGCCAACTTAATATTGCTTTTCTTCCTCTTACGGAAGCTCATCCTGCCATTTTATTCATTCACTCTCTTCTGCATTATTCTCCCATTGACTATGTTCCTGCCAGAAGCTCAACTACCAGCTTGGGTGGTATGTTATGTGCCTGGAGTCATGTCCATCTTGAGCATTCTTCCTGCGCCAAGATCATTCCCATTTATCGTTCCTTACCTTCTATTTGAGAACACAATGTCTGTCACAAAATTCAATGCCATGATATCAGGACTATTCAAATTGGGAAGTTCCTATGAATGGATAGTTACTAAGAAGTTGGGAAGATCATCGGAAGCAGATTTAATTGCCTTCGCTGAAAAGGAATCTGATCCTCAGGTAGAAATTAACAGTTTCCACAGGGCCTCTTCAGATTCAGGCCTATCTGAGCTGAACAAATTAGAGTTGACAAAGAAAACTGGCAAGAATAAGAAGAATCGTTTGTACAGGAAGGAACTTGCCCTTGCATTTATTTTATTAACTGCATCTGTGAGAAGCTTGTTATCCGCCCAGGGAATTCACTTCTACTTTCTATTGTTTCAAGGGATCACATTCCTATTAGTTGGTCTCGATTTGATTGGAGAGCAGGTCAGTTGACATTCTTTCAATAGTGGTGAAAGGTTTTCCAAAGGTTGGCTCATTTATTGGGTACTCGTGTATACCGAAGATTAGGATGAGAGGTCACATCTGGCACACCTCATCTGTCACCGAAGTTCCATTAATCAGAGCCTTTCCTATTCGTACATTCTCTGGTGATTCTTGGCATTCAATTGAAGTTCCAAGGTAGTATATCCAGTCTGCAATTGTCTGCTTCTCACATAAACATTCTATTTATTTACTACCAGAGGGAGGATTAATATGTTAATTAATGCCAAATCAGCTGGCGCTGTTTATTGTAAAAATGTCTATGTCTCAGCAATTGGAAAGAGGTTTTGAAAAATATACAAGAGCGGAAGCTCAGTGACCAGCCAGTTTGTTTGCTGTAATTTTTCTGTACATTGATTTGCCATGTCAACCAAGGCAACATTGGTTTATTAAATGTCAAATTTTGGTCGTTATTGAATGATTCAATCATGTGTTGTTGGGAATGAATTCTTGTTATCAACTCATACCATTTCTTGAAGTTGTTGACATATGTTGGTTCATGGGTCAATACGAGCCATATCCCAACTAAATTGTTCTTGGATTAGTGGAAAGAATTATTCAATGGACTAGGTGAAGTTGTGACTCTTTTCATGGCATGATATACGAGGCATATAGGGCTGCATTTTCTTAATGCCGAAAATGACCATGCAATGAAAATATTTTATTTTTTTTTTTAATGGAAAAATTAGCTGGAATTGCTAGCCGACTCATGACAGCACGGACGTCTTCACTCAGGTACCATTCATCTTAACTCTATCTAAGCACTTGATGGATGCAATGCTTGAACTCAGAATGGTTCTACAATGAAGTGATCAGCATGAGATTTTTAGTACTTTAGTCCCCTCTTGTTGGCATTTTATCAATCTTTAAATCTTATTTTAAATGGTTTTTTTAAGAAGCATCCCTTGAGCTTAAATCTGTGATTACAATTGTTCCTTCTTATGCTCTATCTACGTTGTCAATTCCACTTAGTACCTATAGTGACTTGAATAAGATTGACATTTTTTTGAGAAAATAACTCCGATTAAGGTGTTTACTGCCTTAAATGATCTAATCTTTGTCGTCATAAATTGGCTGGTTTTGAGAATTTGAAAGCCTCAGCCTTGCTTTACTTGCTCAATAAGGATAATTGATGATTCATCATACTAAGGCTCTGTGGGTACAAGTTCTAATAGAGGAACACTTCCCTAATTCTACTTTCATTGAAGTTAAATATTGTCATAATAGCTAGTGGGCATGGAGGAGTCCTTTGTGTGTTTGTCTCTGATTTAATTCCTCATCAACCATGACAATGGGAATTATGGGATGTCTAAAGTGAGACACTTCCTTTCTCCTGGTGAATGATTCTTGGAATTCCAAGGGTCTCAATTCAAAGATTGTTTTTTTATTTTTTTATTTTTTTATTTTTTTATTTCTACGAGCTTCAAAGATATCCTTGATTGATTAGATTCAATATTCAATGGTCTTACATATCCTGGCAAATATGGAAGACATGGAATCGAGTTGTTTTCAACCATGCCAAACCTGCTTGCTTAGTGCCATGATTGCATTCCAAGCTGCTATGGTGGATAGTCATATTGGCCTTGTTGGCCAAAGTTTCTTTGGTACTCCTTCCCCTAACTTTGCATTGGGTTTTAGGGACAATTACTCCAGCTCATGTTATAACTCAATAAGGAGGCAGCTGTGTAATTCTTTCGTTTGATTCTAGCGTTTTTATTTTTGTGCAAGCTAGCTAAAACTAGAGTTCTCCCCTTTTTCTGCTTGGAATTTGATCAGATCTAGGTCTCTCTCTATTCCCTAGTATAGATTGATTAGATTTGAAATTTTCATTCAAAGGCATTTCTTTACTGCTTGGAGAGCTTTCACTTTTCTCTTCTGATGCATGAGTTTCTTTTCCAAAGAAATATGTTGATCTCTAATTGTTTGCCTTTGTTAGAATTCCATTGAAAGTGTTGACCATCTATGCTTCTCTTGTCTATTTCTCAAATCAGTCTTGGAAGGTATCCTTAAAACGTGTTTGGCATTTTCCTAAAGCTATCATTTATTTTGATAGAGAATGAAGGTGAGTCTTGAAAATTTTCAATTGCAAATCTTCTTGTGATATTCTTTTAAGTTGGCTTTCAGTATAGTGATTCATCATATATGGTGGGAAAGAAACAAAAGGAGATGGACTTCCACTTTGCGACTATTGAGAAAAATTGGCGCACACTATCTCTTTTGAGATTAGAAGTAAAATTCCTTGTAATTATGTACTATGCCCTACCTCAAGAAAAAACAGGCATTTGGCATCTTCTTGAGGTCTCCCTCTTATTGCTCCCTCCCCCTAGTTTTCATGTATCATCTATTTCTATTGTTTCTTCCCTCCCCTTTGTTTTCTTGTATCCCCTACTTTGGTGTTTGTTTCGTAGCTCCCCTATTTTTGGATGCGTTCCCGTCTAATGATTTTTGTTTTTAGTGGCCTATGTTAGGTCCCTGCCTTTGTGGTTTGTTTGTTTGTTTGTTTTTTTTTTTTTTTTTTTTTTTTTTTTTTTTTTTAAGATATTTTCAATGCATACAGAAAAAAAAAAAAGGTTGGGTCTAGCTTTTCTGCCTCAAGAATGGAGGCTGAAGCTCTTTGAGATGGCCTTTTTTTAGCCATTGGATTTCAATCTCTTGTATGGTGCTCTTTTCGAACAGAAAATCTGTGATCTCTGCTTATAACATTTATTTGGCTCCTTCGATGTTGAATTTTGTATGATTATATATAAAATTACTTTAGCATAACTTTTGATGTTTCAAAAAGTCTAAAATCTTTTTCTTTCTATATTTTTGTTTTTGAAATGAGTTAGTACACAAGTAAGGACAACTTGCAAAGCAGTTAACGTAACTCTCTGAAATTTAATTCCACCTTGATTTTAGATGAAAGGAATGAAGGACATATAAGTAAGATTGTTTCCTGAGGGTGCAAGCCCTTTGAAGAGGAACTCTTCTTTCTTATGTGTGTGTGGGGATCTCTTGGGGTGCTTTTGAATCACGTGCACAAGCTAAATTTGGCCATGGAAGAGGTCAAGGTCAGGGTTAGAGTTACTACAATACATGAAATGACCCATACATGTACTAGGGGTGTCAAACGGTCGGGCCGGGCCGGTCTCACTCGGGCTCGGCCAATTTCTAGGGTTGAGACGTGAACGACCGTTTAGCTAAACGGGCTTAGCTAGCATGGGCATTGTATGGTTAATAATCAAGACGGTCTGTCTCAAGTTTTAATCGGGTTGTCATAGACAGATCTTAACCGGGCTATAAACCTATTTAACTTTAAATGGGTTTTAAACAGACTCTTTTTAAATTTAGATAAGTGTGCTTGAAGAGGAATACCAATAAAATAAGACAAATATGGGCATAGCAAAAAAATATCTCATAGTTTAAATGGATTAAGCTAAAGATGACAAAACAACTAAGTTACCAAGGTACTCGGTCTTTAACCCATGAAACTCAAATCAATTAAACTATGCCTACACAACCCAAGTTCAGCAAGTTCAAATCAATTAAATTATGTATAAAAAATATGCATGTTCAGATGACAATCACCACGATCTCAACTGTACATATAACATAGCCTTAGCACTAAATACAAATAGTATTAAAAAAAATTAAAAACATATAAGTAATATTAAAGGGGTTGCGCTAGGTGAGGCTTAAAGGAGTTGGTTCAAATCAGGCTTGTAAATGTGCGGGGCCGGTCGGGCACCCTTCTGGCTAGGTGGCTACACCGTATACTACTTGTTTATAAATGTGTCGGGCTTAACATGTTTATTAATCGGGTCGGTCTAGGTCGGGCCTTAAACATGTTGGACTCGATTGGGCCTATCGGTGCGAGCTTGGAATTGACACCCCTAACATGTACCATACGTACATGTACGATTGTTCATGCACACATATTGGTACAAGAACATATACATGTCAGTATACGACATACATGCATATGCATGTACATATACAGACACCCTTGTCCGTGTAAATATACCTCCACTTTTATAAAGATAGAAGTGAAAAACGAGATTACTCTTACTTTTTGGAAACCTTAATGCAGTGTAATTTGCTCTCTGCGAATTTTGTTTACTTAGTGTTCTTAATACTTAACAATCCTTGCTTTGTCTTAACATATAGTGTTTTCTACCTTCCTTATACGATACAAATACTGAGTATTACTTTCTTATTTCTCTGTTATAATCACTTAACAACCGGATTGACCGTACATCCTCACCTCCAAGATAAAACAATTCACCATCCACTTAAGGTGCACTTCCAATAATTTGGAGGACTTCATTCAAAATTTCTATATTTCTACTTGAACAAGTAAGTGGTATTTTTCTTCATTATTTGATAGTATTAAAATCCGTATTTGTCAAAGTTTTATACCTATTGCTCAAATTCTCTTTCTTCCATTGGCGTAGGCAACACATATTATTTTGGATGATATTCTTTCCTTTTCATCTTTTTTTTAATTATTATTATTATTATTTTTTTTTATAACGATCTTATTTTTCTACTTTATAATTTATGTATGTACCTCCAATAGGACAACATATTTTTTGCCTCCAATTTTAAGGCCCTCTTTGGTATCATTTTCTTTTTGGAAAAATTACATGATTACCCACTTTTGGGTTTCCTTTTACAAAATTACCCAACTTATGTTTTGGTTAACAAACTCACACCAAATCAAGTTTGGGTTTACCAAACTACCCAAAACATTGTCTTCGCTCATCACATATGATTTTTTTTGACATTTTTACCCCTCATCTATTCTTCCTCCCCTCTCCCATTCACCACCAGCAAGTTCTTCCCCTTCCCTATGCTCTTCACATTGTTCTCCACTGCTCTTACCAAAAAAATAAATTATCCTCCACCATCGACAGCACCATCTCCATTGACTCAACCACCAATTCCTAAAAAGCTTGGCGTGTGGCATCATAAGAGTAAAATATTGCAAGCCACTTTCTGTATATCACATTTGAGGGAACAAGTTTGACATTTCAGAGCAATAACAACATTCTCCACAGTCCCATCCTGAAGAAATTAAAAGTGGGGATTATTTGGTTCACTTAGCTAGAGAGCAAGATTGATGGGTCTCTGGAAAGGATTTTGGAAAGGTTGGAGCTTTGAACACCCACAAAATGAAAGAACACAAGTTTGGGAAGAAAAGTCTTTGTAGGATTGACTAAGGGCAAACATGGATACTTTCTGATGAGACTTGAAATTTGGGTTTCAGTGAAACCATAGTTTCTGAAAAAAAAGAAATAATGGTATCTAGTATGTCTGAGGTTCCAAAACTTATCTTCTTGGAGGCAGAGACGTAAGCTGCAAGTGAAAACCCACATGAGTTTACAAGGTAAGAGACCACTAAAGGGTTCAATATCTGAAGTGTAGGGCCCTTCGTGGAAATGAATTTGAGATATGAAGCATTTTGTAGAAAATCCAATCGGTTTCTTGAATCCCGCACAGTTCTTCCGATTGGAAGTAGTTTCTTATAGAGGAGATTAAACATTGCGGATTGGATGCTAACTTACCATATTTGGTAAGAGCACCGAAGGGATTCCCTAGAGTGATGCTCATGTGGTGAATGGGAGAGGGGAGGAGGAAAAAGAAGAAGAGGGGTAAAAATGTCAAAATAACCGTATAGGGTGAGGGAGGGCACTGTTTTGGGTAGTTTGGTAAACCCAAACTTGATTTTGTGTGATTTTGTTAACCAAAACATAGATTGAATAATTTTGTAAAGTGAAACCCAAAAGCGGGTAATCATGTAATTTTTCCTTTTTTTTTTTTTTTTTTTTTTTTTCTTTTTATCTATTTAACAAAAATCATTAATGAAAACCATTTTTTTATCAAAACATAAAAATGGTATCTCTATGTGCAAAATAGTTTTTTAAAGAAATTGGTGAAAAGATTCCCTTCATCCATCTTTCTTATAGCTCTTTTTCTTCATTTTGGATTGAAGAAGAGGGGGCAAGGGGCTTGGATTTCTAATTACAAAGCAAATGACTACTTTAGCTCTCCATGTTGAGCCTTTAAGCACATATTCATTAAAATCCAATGCAAAAATAACTAAAAATCATTTTTGGCTAAAACACATAAATGACTCTTGATCTCTTTTTGGTTTTTGTGTTTTACCAATTTTTTAAAATTGAAACAAGCTCCATAAATGATACCAAATACAACCAAAACCATTTTTGTGAGCAAAAAACAAAAAGAAAAATGATGCCATTTTTGTCTCGAATTTGGTAGCCTTCCCCTCCTCTTTCTTTTGTAAACCCTTTTATTATTTTTTTTGTAGGAGTTGCTCCTTTGTTGATTTGATTTAACAAAATTTTTCTTCATGAAAAAATAAAATGACATTATGTAATAATAAAATTAGAAAAAAACTTGTTAGTTTGAAGCATGTTTTCTAGTATTAGTATTGTATCGACTGTATTGATCATATTATATTGCTATTGATTGAAACTAATATCGGTATTACCTGGCCGATCCCAATCGATTACTCGTATCATTTTAGGGATAAACCAGTAAAAAAAAGTTTTTTTTTTTTTTTTTTTTTGAAAAAGCAAAAGTAAAAGTAACTAATACACATAATCGGTCCAGTTTGATTTGGATCAATATCATAACAATATCCACTGAGACTGATATTGTTTCCGATGCCGATACTTAAATGCTTGGTTTGAATATGAATGTAAATGGATTGAATACGGATCAAATTCGAATCGGATGTATTTGGATCTGGATATTTCTTGACCAGATTTGGATACCCCTAAACGAATTTGAATTTTCAATATCCGCGTACTCTCTGACTTGTGTAGTCTGGACATTCCTCTCCCAATGAATAGAATTTGCTTTTAACCTATTTTTCTAAGTTGTTTTAATTCTTTTATCATTCTCTAGAACCTGTGTAAATTTTAAGGACCCTTAAAATCATTAATTGATTATTTAATCGGATCGAATAATTATTTTTTACATAATTTGGATTTTATTTCAGATACTCTTTAATCGGATATAGATACTCCTAAACAAATACAAATACAAATGTGAATTCGAATTCGGATTTCAAATGTCCATTTACATCCGTTTGATGTTCCCTCCACCCAGACAAACATTGGACACGCGCGAAAAGAACGGGCTGCGCCCCCAGTCAAACGGTCCAAGTTTAACAATTAGTTTGTGGGGCCGCAACAGTATTATGGATTAATTAGTTTGCAACTGCAAACTCACTTGAGAGAGAGAGAGAGAGAGAGAGAGAGAGAATCACGGAGTCAAAACTGGTGAAGTAGAAACATAAAAACTGCAAACAGAGTCCCCTTTCAGTTTCAGCAGATCCTACTAATTTAAGCTTATTATCGTTCAACCTTTAGTCCATTAGTCAAATCTTTTGCTGACATTAATGAAGAGTTACATAAATTTTGGTGGGCATTTACTATATAGAAATCCAATCACCACCAGACCTCCATTGCTATCTCCTCCCTCACCTCCCCTGTTCACCAGATCCACATTGAACACGGACTCTGCAAATGGCTCCACAATGCTCACGCTTCAGAGAAAGATACCCATTACAGAAAGAGATAAATTGAGAGATCTTCAAAAGATTCCATTTTTTCCATGTCTCCATCCCCAAATTACGAATTTTGGGAATGGTGGAACAAGAAGAAGAAGGAGCGGGACCATGCACTGTCCTTAAATAAATCTGAAAACCGTAACTGATTGAGATCCATAGCCCTCAAACGACGGTGAAGAAAGACCGTAGCAGAAGCGCTCTTCAGCTCTCGTGGGTTTGTCTCCTCAAAATCCAACAAGTCAAGAATTCCCTCCCTTCACCAATGGGTTCTTCTCTATCCTTCAAACTCCCAATCGCAGACTCGTTTCTGATTCTATTCCATCTTCGCGTAATGGGTCTCGGCTTTATAGGGTTATTAGGGTCTTCCTGGTTTTCATCATTCTATTACTGCTCGTTGAGCTTTTGGCTTACTTCAAGGGATGGCATTTCAGTCCACCCTCAATGGCTTCGGATAATGTTCTGGGCTTCGTGGAGATTGTTTACGCAACTTGGCTCTCTATAAGGGCGAATTATCTGGCACCACCATTGCAGGCTCTGTCAAATGTTTGTACTGTTTTGTTCTTGGTTCAGTCGGTGGATCGGATCATTTTGGTATTAGGGTGTTTCTGGATCAAGTTTCGCAGGTTGAAGCCTGTTCCATTGATGGAATTCTCTGCTGGTGATATCGAGAATGAGAATGCCGAGGATTATCCTATGGTGCTTATACAGACACCAATGTGCAACGAGAGGGAGGTAAGAAGATGTAGGTCTGTGCTTCCCTGTGCTCTGTTTTTGGATCATTTCAAATTCTAATAAAATATTTATGCTTGCTGGATTCACGTTATTTGCATTAATTATTTGTGGAAGAACGAACCAAGTTAGGATCCTGAGTAACATTTTTATATTCTGCTGAATATGTCATGTATGATGCCCGAAAATGGTTGCTATTTACTTGAACAAAAGCTTCAAAAAGTTGTGGGAAATGGGAACTTATACCTGACCCTGCATTTATTCTGTTTTCATCTTTTAAGCACTTTCACTTACATTAATGGGATCATTATCTCTAGCTTTGGAACTGTCGGGGGTTGTTTTGGATTAGAACAGCCTATTCTTCTTCTTTGGGATCAAATTTAGTTTCTGAACAGATTAGTAAAACTCTAAGTGAAATTGACAATTTTCTTAAGGTGATTAAGACTGACATGGTAATCTACTTATCGTCTCTGTAAGTTATGTTGGGGTATCATCTTACACTATCTTTATGTGGTATGGGTGTCTGATGGTGTAATTCTTTCCTCTTCACCACCTACCCCAAAGGTTAGTGTATTAGTCAAATCCCTTATCAGATATTTCTTGAACATTTATATCTAATTCATCTTCATTTTTTCATGTTTAGATAGATAAAGAGTGTTACTCTTTTGCAAGCAGGATGCTATCTTCATGCAGCATGTCTGAAATGGTTTATTCGACAAATTCTAATTAAGTATGTCATATGTTTCCTTAGATAACTAAGATGAAAATTTCCCATTGTTATTATTTTTCTTCTGGCAAGCAACAGCATGTTGTTTGGACGAACACGTATAGAAATAATAACATTGTGAAGGGCCTTCCTTGGAAAACAACAGTGGAATAGAAGAAAGAAACAAAAAGGAACCCACTGCAACAGATATAGATAGTAATACACTCACAAAAGGTACTCCCAACTCAAAATCAATAGGTGACCCTTGCATGTGTATCAACCAATAATCCTATGCCTAGCTCAAATAAATCTGACCATCCTCGGAAGACCAGTTGTAGGAAAATAAAGTCGTATGTATCTCAAGTCCCCAACCCACAACATCCCCCCCCCCAATAGCTCAAATAATCACCCCATTAATACAAAATATATAAACCAACTCCCTCCCTCTCTCTTTTATGTGTGTGTGCGTGAGTGTGTGTGTTGTGTTTGTGTGTGTGTGAGAGAGAGAGAGTCCCTGTAATCACAGGACAGTCATCCATGGAAAACCTCCCCTGTTCTCCAATACTGTGACGGCATGCTTCTGTTCAATACATCCAAGGTATTGGATGTATTGTTATTAACATAATTTTACTGTAGATATGAAATAATTACTGCAGAAATAATGAAAGTTATCAGCGAGGATACAAAAAGAGTGTCTGTATCACAAGTTACTAGCCAGAAAGTTATCACGAGTAAGAGAAATTACTGCATAAGATAGTTACTACTAGGAGTACGATAAGTTACGTAGAATTTGCAATATATGATAAGTAAAAATCTGAAATATACCAGAGATATTGCTTTTCAGTTTAATCACTTAATGCTTAAGGAGGACCTGTATTTGCTCTCATTTTTGACAGATGTTTAGAAATCCAATTGAGCCATATCATATAATTAGTTGGATTGTTTTGGTAAAATGGCAGGTCTATGTCATAATTAATGCTTCTTCTACTAGGAAACACTTAGGGGGCATTTGGTTCGAATTATCCATCGGACCAGATTCCAGGGATTCTGGATTCTGGATCTAACTCATATGAATGAGTTTCTTTGGAATAATTTCCTTTTGGTAAAAAAACTGTTTGGTTACCCTGATTCTGTCACTTGATTCTAAGTGGAAAACTGTTTGGTTACCCTAATTCTGTCACTTGATTCTGAGTGAAAACTGTTTGGTTACCCTGATTCTGGCCATTGATTCTGAGTGTAAAACTGTTTGGTTACCTTTGAGTCTTTGAACCCATGTTCTGTTGGAAAAAAAAAATCCCAAAAACAAAACCAAAAACTAAAATTTGTTCCACACATGTACTTTATTTTTAATTTTTTTCCTTTTCTTTTTTATGGTAATATGTGAAAAAAAAGAAAAGAAAAGAGTGGAACTCGTGAACTATTAAGTCTAATAGTGTAGTGCAGTAATTTATTTATTTTTATTTTTTATTTTTTATTTTTTTTTGTAAATTGAAGAGGACAAAAAGAAGAACATTACAAGGCATGATTGTATTGTAGTTCATGTAATCGAAATAGGTATCGTGTATCATATACTTCAGATCTGAAAATTGCCCAAACCAGCGCATGATTTGGTTTATGGAGATAGATATGCTTCAAAGTGGGTAGAAACAATAGTCTCCAATGACTTATACAAGTAATATAGGTCCTTAGGACCAAATGAGAGAAGAAGTATGTAAATGTATAATATAGTACTGAGTTCATCCAGGTACTAGTAAATGCTAATTAAGTCTTTCTATCAAACAAAAAAAAAAATGTATAATGAACTCAATATCATTACAATGGCTTCGGACTTTTCTTTCCAAAAAATTCCAAAAAGGTTCATCCTACATTTTTGTTTAAATCAAGCTTCTTGACTACGTCAAGAACATCTCTCAACATCCTCATATGACCCTCAGATTCTTTTATTGTACCGTTCAAGTATCTTTTGATATAGTCTGATGAAGGGGAAGGAGATGATAAAGTTGATGTTTCTGAGCATAGGGACCTAGGTGGAGTCTGGTAAGTATCACAACTTGGGCTTGAACTTGATATCCATTTGAACATTCCACAATCTTTGTTTTCAACCTATAAAGCAAATATAATCATCTTATAAGAATACAAGGAAATAAACATTCAAATCTTAAACATTTGAAAAAAAATAAAATTAAATTAAACAAAAAATTTAAGAAATTCATACCGTAGTTGATTGTGGACAGCACCAAAAATATCGACCATAATTTGCACTTGTTTTCACAGTTCTGACCTTACACTGACCGTTCCCACACTCACACATCTTAAGATGATCAACCCACATGAAGAAGGGGCAATTCATTGAACATTTAAAAAATTTCCTTCCAACATGTGACCCTGACTTAGAAGTGAAAACCGAGCAACCTTTTCCACAGTAATCACACTTTGCAATAGCACAAGCGGACATATTCGATGTCATCTGTAAGTTAACACAAACATTTTCAAGAGAGGAAATATGCATAGAAAATACTATTAAGTACGCCCCCTATCTGAGTGTGATGGACAAAAAATAGGAGACTTCAATGGCACAAATTTTATACCTCTTAAACAGGAATTGAAACTGATATACAATGGTGGGAAAGGAAATAAATAAAAGAAAAAAAATGTGATCAAGATTCACCTCATCTGTGTTCTTCAATTGTTGCATACACCTGTCTCCATCACTTATCATGAAGAAGGATATAAGGACAAAGAGTGTTAAATACATGCCATTTCTGCTCTCTCTCACCAATTTTCTCAATGGAGTAATCTGGGTCACCTATGCGCTTCCTATTTATACCATACCAAAGAACCCAAAATATTGTGACAAATAAGAATGATGTTGTCCATATTTAAACCTTGAAATCATTCAGAGAGGAACATAGAAAGAACCATTGTCTTAATATTTCTTAAGACTTGCCACCATTGTCACAGACTTAACATAAACCAAAAGTTACATCAACCAAATAGATGCATTTTCTATTCAATAAAACCATTGTCGTAGAATGTCCAAACACTTCCTTTTATCACCTCAATTCTTCTCAATCTCTGGCAAGTACATCTCAAGCAGATTTCGCCTATCTTCTACTCTTGTTTCCAAGAAGATAATGGCAGAATTCCTCTTGGCCATGAAATATTCCTTGGCCTTAAACTTTTGTTGAAAATTGAGGTCTAGAATGGCATCAATAGCATCTATAATTGCTCTCCCAAATTCAGACTGAGATTCACTCATTACCATCTTCTCGATTGAGTTAGCAATTGATTTCAATGAACTTACCGCCTTTTCAGCTGCACCCTTCTTCCTCTTTTCTCTACCACTATTGACGGACCCACGAGGTCTTCCTCGAGAACGGCTGGTACTACCAATGGGAGTGGAAGGAACACTTTCTTCTTCTTCAATATGTTCATAGTCAACACCATCATTGTTTCCTATTCCCTCAACCTGAGTACCTATCACGTCCATCATAACTTCAGTGGCAGCTTCAGAGGGGACTGTTGAATCATTCCCAGTTGCCATCTCTTTCCTTAGCAAAGCTCCAACTTCAAGGTGAATTGGGAGCACACTATGTTCCTTCCAATACTTTTGTTATTTTTTCTAGCAATATAAAGGACAATGTCAATGTGCTTATGTTGTAAGTAAGAAAAAAAAACACAATTATATAGAAATTATAATTTAAAAAATTCCATTATACACTATAATCATTCCAGAAGTGTTGAGGAGCATCAAATCTCATATCAGATGCATTCCAACCCCAATCCACTTTGCTTCTGTAGGTCACTCAATGCTCTAAGCCTTTGCTTCCAAATCCGGAAGTGGTTTCTCACTTGTTCACAGTCGTAACTAGTAAATAATTTCTCTTTCAGTTGGTTGGCAATTTCAATGAACTGCTCCTTTTTCAGTCCATTATCTCCACTCTTACCACTCTTGTACTGCTTCAATATACACTCCAACATGTAATGAGAAACGGCACTAGTCCATGAAGCAATGTCCCGTGACCTACTATTAGAATCTCTTGTTGGTTCCATCACATCAAAACTAACAAAATACACCATATACAATGTGAGTATATTTCATTAATACCAAGTAATCAATAACACTTACTAATTGGGAAATTCATAAACCTAATATTGAAATTTAGATAATAGTCCACATACATGCATCCCATAACACAAAAATTTAAACCAAGCAATAATAACAATTACTATTTGGGAAATCAATAAACCTAGCATTGCAATTCAGTTAATAGTCCACATACATGCATCCCACAACACAAAAATTTAAACCAAGCAATAATAACAATTACTAATTGGGAAATCCATAAACCTAGCATTGCAATTCAGTTAATAGTCCACATACATGCATCCCACAACACAAAAATTTAAACCAAGCAATAATAACAATTACTAATTGGGAAATCCATAAACCTAATATTGCAATTTAGTTAATAGTCCACATACATGCATCCCACAACACAAAAATTTAAACCAAGCAATAATAACAATTACTAATTGGGAAATCCATAAACCTAGCATTGCAATTCAGTTAATAGTCCACATACATGCATCTCACAACACAAAAATTTGCTTCCAAGCAATAATAACAATTACTAATTGGGAAATCCATATACCTAGCATTGCAATTCAGTTAATAGTCCACATACATGCATCCCACAACACAAAAATTTGCTTCCAAGTATATTTATGTTATACAGTCATCCCAAACCATGCAAAAAAAAATTAAGTTTGTCCACATCAGAATTACATTCCAAATAGAAGTTAATTAATAACAAATATTCTAGTTCATAAATACTCAATCTGAGTTGGACAAATCGTCTGCAACCCAATCAGCCCACATCTGGTCAGCAATTTGTTCTTGAAATAGATCCCAATCACCATTCTCCAGCACATGATCCTCGCCATCAGAACTATCATCTTCAACATCATCATTTACTTGGTGAGGAGTCGATTGGGTACTAGTACTATCTTCTTCCTCTTCATCCTCTTCATCAAGCCTTCGTTCTTCTTCTTCAACATTATTCTGTGTAAGAATGTGGTTGTGCAATGGCACACATGCCAACACAACTCTTGCTTGTGTTTTGAAAGGATATTCTGGTTGGATTTTGAAGATCTTGAATCTTAACTTCAGGAGGTTAAATGAACGTTCAATCACATTTCTTAATTGTGCATGTCTCAGGTTAAACAATTCTTTTTTATCACTTGGTGACTGATCAATATTTCTCCACTCTTTCAGATGGTATCGAACGTTTCGATATGGCCGTAAGAACCCCGCTTGGTTAGCATACCCAGCATTAACGGGATAATATTTACCTCGTGGCAGCACCAATTTTTCGTCACTGTCTTTGTGCAATGCATTGTCTAAGATTCGAGCATCTGATGCTGATCCTTCCCAACCAGAAAGAATGTAAGTACATTTCATGTCAAAGTCACAGGAAGCAAGAATATTTTGGGAAATATCACCCTTCCTATCACGGAACCTCGGATGGTCGCTTAGATGCACCCACGCAGGGATATGGGACCCATCTATGGCTCCGATGCAGTCCTTGAAATAAGGGTAAAATCTTCCTTCATTACTTGTTATTCGATGATGCACTGCGACACTTGGAGGTTTCAATAGTATCGGGTATAATTTAATGATTGCTCCCAATACAAGGTTAAAGTACCTACTTACAGTCTCACCAGAATGTCCAAACTTGTGTGCAATGACGCGGTTTTTAACATTGTGTCCTACTGTCTGTAGAAACATAACTAGTTGTTCATTCACTTGCACAGATCTGCTATCCCTCAATAGACCCTTCTCCCTAATCAAATGACTTAAACTGAAAAAATCCCTCTTGCTTAACCTTATTTGTTCTCGACAGGTTTTATCAATGTGACCGATAATTCTCTCTGTTTCAATAATACCGCGTAGAGGTTGACAACGGTATGGCTCTTTCTTCAAATATTTTTTTATATACTGGTCTACTGCTATAACAACAGCAGTCGCCGCAAAGATTATGATTTTCCTTCGCCTCTTGTAGCCGTCATCAAACTCCATTGTAAAAGTAAATCTACATTCAAATTAAACAAATAATAAATTGGTGCTATATAGAAGATTCAGTTACAAATCGGTGCTTTACAAGACTTAAGTTATAAGCACCAATTCTACATAGTGTAGTACATAGTACTATTGGCACACAATCAAAATATCAACAGAGAACAAAGAATCATTCCCATTTGAAGAAAAACATAATAGCCAGAATTGACCATTGCTATTCATTAACAATAAACATTAATTTAAGTCAGGCAGAAATTAGTCCACTTAAATCGAATTTGAACTGAATTAATGCAACCATGCATGGACCGAATAAACTGAATCAATTCAATATGATTCGGTTTTGATGTTAAGAAAATTATTCAGTTTTAATTCAATTTCAATTTGTATAAGACCTCAAATCATAGCCCACATATAAGATGGAAAGTACATAACGCAGTGCAAAAAAACTTCCATTTCCATAACAAAATTCAAGAAATGGGTAAAGTGAATTGCAATTGCCTTATACCCTAAAAAAGAAGTTGGGATAGCAATTTATTAAGGCATGTGGATGCTCAGATTTTGTTTCTACACATAAACACACAAAGTTGGAAATCTGAATGTAGGGCCTCCTGATGCGTACCTCAATCAACTCTATTGCTACTTGGGTAAGTTCTGTTTGCCACCTGCCCTGCTCTGAACCAGACGTCTGGCTGCCTGAATCTCGAATAAGGTCTGAGATTTTTTTCCCCACCTACAACACCATTTCAAATTTAAAGATACAAATCAAAGACCCATTTGAAATATTTGCAGATATATACTAAACACATTCATTTGTAAAGACACAATACAACAGGGCACCCCAATAAAAGACAGCAAGGAGAGCACAACAAAGAAATAGCAAGAAACCATTTGTAAAGATGCAATGCAATAGATACCCCCAAAGTTCCCAATGAAGGTTTTTCACCTAGTTTTTTCACCAAAGAGACAATAAGTAGGCATCTTAAGAACCTTGACTCCCACATACTTAATTGAATTATATTAGAAACAAATTTATGCCATACACAGGACAAGCAATAATTACTCAGAGAAATACAAACATAACGAATAGAATATAATTTTTCATGAAGATACTATTTTATATTGTAACCTATGTTTAGAAGTTCCATTTTAATTTCAAATTTTCAATGAAAAGTAAGAAAATAGACAACCCCATAGAAAGAAAAAAAAATAATATAAGGAACAAAAATACATGTTCAGAGCCCATATGATTAAGCTATATATTGGTTTCATAGTCTTTGATGAATACAAGAAATTTACATAACAAACAATATATTTCCTAAAACTAAGAAGGATACAAATTAAACAGTATATGAAAATTTTTCAAATCAAATAATTAGTATCTTATCCTCCTCATTATAGTTCTCTCCTTTCTTTATATATCCTCCTTATGGCTCTATTAGGATGGAATGACAGAGCATAAGATTGGAATCTAAGGAATTTAAAAAGATTGAGGATTAATTATAGAAAAGTGATTAGGAAGAGATTTCAAATCATTCCTCTCTTTCACTATCATATCTCTACCTTAGCTGGATATATAGGAGGAGAAAGAGCATTAGAGTAGAATTATAGGAAAGTGATTAGAGAGAGATTTGAAGTAAATGTGGGTAAGAATGGTTAGTAATTAGAAGAAAAAAAAAATATCCTGATTGTGCCACTATTAGATTGGAATCAGATTGCATTAGATTGGAATCTATCTAAAGAAGTAGAAAGAGACTGAGGAATTATAGAAAAGTGATTAGGAAAAGATTTCAGACAAATCTCTCCTCATTCTTCTTTCCTTATCATGTCTCTGTCTTAGTTGGATAAGATGAGAAAGAGCATTAATTATTGCAGAATTATAGGAAAGTGATTACAGAGAGATAAGAAATAGATGTGGATTAGAATGGATTAGTATTTTGAAAAAAGAAAAAAAATCTCATTAAAAATATTTTTCCAACCAATAGTATTAGAGGTTGAACATACTTATTGGATTATTCATAACAAAAAATAAAAAAAATAGAGAGAGAGAGAGAGAGAGAGAGGAGTTGATTAATCACCTGGTATGTGAAGGAACAAATGTGAAACTTAAGGCACCCAGGCTTTGGTGCAGTTACTCTCAGACCTCAATTAGAACAAAAATGGTGCACTTAATTTGAGGAAATCCAAGGCATGATGGTGATGAACTTGTTAAACCCAATTGCATGTCTTCGAGATTGTTGCTGCATTCATTACAAAACAACTATTACCCAACAATCATAAGAAAGTGAGAACCACTATTAACCATTAGAGAAGAGCTCTGCAATTCTTACATCTTTAAAGAACATGAGAAGATAGACAATAACTCCAGGGAGAAAGCAAAGAAACACTAAGAAAAGGGGTTATCCTTTAAGTTTTCAAGGAGTCTGATGAGACAATTAGGGGGCGTTTGGAAAGATTAGATCCCATGGAATGTAACAAACCTCAATGAACAGGCCCAAAAGGGCGGAGAAACCAATGGAAAAAGAGAAAAAAGTGATGATCACAGGCTCAAACTGAAAGGGGCTGAATAAGGGTCTTCAAAAATTTCCCAATTTTTTCAATAGACTATATAGCACTCCCCTTGGCTAACCCAACAATAATGACACTCAACGTAGCACAAACTCACTCCTCAACACTGCTAATACTCACAGACATTCGCTACACTGGCACTAAAGTGTATGGCATTTTGAAATAAGTGATCTCTGCAACAGAAATTCTTTACAGAAATAAGTGATCTCTGCAACAGAAATTCTTTACATACATTCCAAAGGAAGTTACAGAATAACAGAAATTTCTTTACAGAAAATCTGAAAAAATGGAAACCGAATTTCCATAATCTTAAGAACATGCATACGAAGAAGAAAAAATCACATAAGAATGGAAATCTCACCTTAAATCAAGCTTCGATTTTGCAGATTCAAACCTCGGAGTTGATCGTTTGATTTGGAAAGAGGGTAAACCCTAGATATGAAGTTTACAACCTGAAAAATAGAAACCGAACTTCAATAATCTTAATAAAACACAAATGTTGGTTAAGAATACAAAGAAGAGGGGAAATCTCACCTTCAATCAACTCGGTTTTAGGCAATCTTCTCAGATGCAAGCATCTATCATGGACAGAGGATAAACATGAGAAACCCTAAACACAGAAAAAGAAGAAGAAAAAGAGAAGGAAGAAGAAGAAGAATCCTCGAGTAGAAGAAGAAGAAGAGGAGTAAGAAGAGGAAGTAGAGGAAGCAGAGGAAGAGGAAGAAGAAGATAAATCTCACCTCCGTCGCTCTGTTTCAGGGAAAACCTCGATCGACCTTCACCGTGAGAATCACAGGACTCCGAAATGTTTGATCCAGAGTGAATCTATGTTTTTTATAGCAACCCAAGAAACCGTGACTCGATCCTGGATTAACCTATTGAGGTTAATCCGAATGAGTCATGGATTTTAGTTGAAATCCCTGATTCTACTGGCCACCACGACTCCGAATCGGCTTTTCACAAAAATGAGTCAAATGGTTTAAATTTAATGAGAAACTGATTCCATAGAATGTGATCCAACGGATAATTCGAACCAAACGCCCCCAAAGGATGTCAATCGGGTCCAGTGGGACACTAGAGCAGAGATGGAGCCAATTTGAGAGCACGTGCTGGAATCCAAGATGGTGACTTTAGTAAGAATTGATTATATGAAGTTCGTATTAGGTATATATGTATGTCTTGAGTAAATAAATGGAGAAGGTGATGAACTCAACCAAATATGTTTATTATTATTATTATTATTAGCAATGATGATATATCTATCATCATCATCATCATCAATAAAGACTTTGCATTTGATAGATATCTCTCAACCTTCACCAATAAGAGCGCATGAGTGAATCTCTATGGAGGAATTGAACGAGTCTAGATCAAGTTCTTGTCCAAAAACCTGAATTTACTTGTCCATTGAAATGCATAACAGTTGTCACTGAGGCTACAATGCCTCGTTTTTTCTTTTTAATTCTTACTAAATACTTACATGAATTTAATATTAATTATCGAGGCAATCTTTCAAAGTGGCACTTTCATTATAAGAAAAAGTATTTTTGGCGATTAAAAAAAAAAAACTTGTTATTATTCATTTTGTATTCATCTTCAAACAGGCAACAAGCATCCCCTTGCCATTTCCCTCCAGCATTATTGAATTGGGCCTGTTACTCGCTTTTTCAAGAAATGTACAACAGAGAAAAGTTGCCACGGTAAAACCATGACTGACCAAATTTGTGAATCAAATTTAATAGTTTCAATATTAGTGATTAAGTTCAAGAGCGGATTAGGTTCTTGTACGGTTTGATCCACACAGATGGAAACCATCCATGGAAAAACCATGTGGTGGATTCCATCTATGTGGATCAGACAGTACGAGAATGGTTCTCGTACGAGAAACTGATCCACACTCTTTATGTTCTAACTTTTTCAATTTCATTAGACTATATCTATAATTATGGCCAGCTAACAAAGTAAGAGGACTTGAAGAATCTTGCCTCTGGTTGTAACATGCACAACATGATACAATGGAAACTAACACTCCCCTTCTTCGTCATTGCCCTCTTTTGGGTGTGAATACGAGATGCTCTTGAGCTCAACAACTTTTAAAACTTTACCAACCACCTTTACAATGCCCTCCACAATCTAGGAATCCAACACATATAGAGTCTATGAAAAACTCTTAATCGGAGAAAATGGTACTTAAGAAAACAGGTTATCATAAGAAGGCGCTTGAAAGGATTGCTGAGCTTGCAAAAGAAGGAGATGAAAGAAGATGACAAAGGGCATATTGGTGTTTGGTGAACAAGAAAGAAGAAGATGATTAGGGAAAAATTGTCGAAAATAGTACGGAGATGAGAAAGATACCCAAGTTTTGACCCTTTGCCCATACATTCACCGGGACGTACACGTGAGGATTGAACATCTGTCTCATTTTTTGTCATTACAAGGGTGAAGAGAGGTATATATATATATATATATATGTGTAAAAGGGACAGGTGTCTGATCCTCTCACACATACGTCCATGCAAACACATTTGCAGCAGATCCAAATTCAAGATAGCTTGTTTTGAGTAATTTTGAAATAAACATTTTTCTTTCAAATATTAAAATAAGGCAAAAATTTTTCTGGTCGGCAGTCCAGCTAAGGAAGTCAATGGTCGGGAGTGATCTCAACCCATTAAATGACATCTAAACATCATGATCATTCTTCCATTACCTATACGTAAATACTATACAATGTAAGTCATTTCAAAATACATTCCCCTTTTCCCATACGATACAATCTCCAGTCCTCCGTCACTTTCTCTGTTCCTCCTCGACACTTTGCTGCAGTTGTGGGAGATGATCTCCGACAGTTGCTCTGCGGAAGATTGAAAGAGAAGGCTTCGATGAAGCAGCGGTCAGGTGACGAACCCACTGTGAGCCATCCCCTCTCTCTCCGGTGAAGAAAACATTTATTCTTTTTCACCATTTTCATTTCTTCTATTTCTTTAAATTTGAACTGAGGGAGAGGAGAGGAAGAGGGAGAGAAGCAGAGAGCAAATAAGAAATTTTTCTAGGGGCCAGTTGGGGAGAAATAGATGGAAAAGGCTTCGATGAAAGCTGCAGAGGTGACGAGACCCACCGCAAGTCACCGCCCTGGCTGAACCCATCAATCGCTGCTCATAAATTGCAGGCCAGGTACGTTTCATGAATTAGGGTTTATAGTTTTCGGTTTTCCTGATCCTTATTCTTTCCCACCCTCTCATAAACTAGGGCAAAAATCTAACGGGTTGTCTTTGACTGCCACTTCCATTAACAAGAATTGATTCTTGGAGATGACCTTTTCATGTCAATGGAAAATTGGAAATAATTATGCTGTGGTTTTTTGGATTCTAGGAATCATTTTGTATCAGAAAATATCAATTCGTTTTGAGAATTTGATAGTGAGGTTTGCTTTGTACCAGAATGCACAATCTATAACTAACAATCATCTTCTTCGAAGTTATTTTTGTACTTCCTGTTTCGAGGATTTGGTTTTTGAGCTATTGAATATTAATTTGATAAAAATCTCTATAGGCAGGAATTGTATTTCCCACACAGTGAAAAACGAAAATAATCTTCATTAGACCCAAACTTCTACGGAACTGAATGAAATAATATTACAACAAGAATTACCAACTCTCTCTCTCTCTCTCTCTCTCTCTCTCTCTCTCTCTCGGGATGGTGATATGGGACTAAAAGAAGTACCTAGGTGATTGATAATAGCATAGTAAAATGTATGCGCTCACTAGCAGAGAGAAGGAAGCTTGAAGGAGACTACCCCCATGTGCATTTGCACACACACACATATATCAGATATTCTGATATTCTGATAGTGCGATGGGAATCAAATGAGCTAGAATATCAATTTGGCCATCCAAGGAGGAATATTCAGAGGAAGTGTAACCTAAGCTTAGAGAGACCGGCTATGATCAAGTGGAACTAGTAAGGCTCTAAGCAATTCTAATTGTAGATAAAATAACAAGAAAGATCCAATAAGACCCAGTTTCCCTTCACCCACCGAAGATAGAGAGGACATACGATTCATCATAAGCCACGATATATAACATTTTGGATTGGAATGGTTAAAAATGTTTTCAAATTTTTTACAATAAGAAGTGGAAGTTTATAATGAAATCACATCATTTTATTTATAATATTGTATGTGCATGGTATCGATATCGTACGATCCAGATCAGGTTCATGTGGGAGAACAATCTCGTAGACCATGGTTCGTGGATTTGGAATCTATTAAATAAAGAGAGAGAAAGTAGATTCCAAATCCACGGACTAGAGAATCTCATATGTGAACCTAATCCACTCTCGATATCGTAACAATTGTCATCCAATACATAGAAGGATAACTAGACCGATCCATATCAATATTGGGATGGCGCAGATCGATACTTAATACCAATACCAATACCAATACTAATACTAATACCGATACCTAAAACTTAGGTATGAATATAATAAATTAAAAGAGAAGAGAAGACCAAGTGGCATTGTGGCAGTTAATAGGGTGTTGGAATGTACGTAGAGGTTTTTTACATTTTTAGATAGTTAATATATTGCTTTGCTTTGATTAGTAATGCTTTTATTCCAATATATATATATATATATATAACTTTTATGGTTAAATTAAAGGAGGGATGAGGTATCTTGTGTATTCCCTCAATTTTTCATTTTCCTCTCAAACATAGGGTGGTGCATGTGGGTTTCTCTCACTTATACCCTAATTGATCGCTCTCGATCTCTTCTGTCAACACACCTTGCTAGCATCTCTCTCGATCTCTTCTGCGAACACACCCTAGCGGGAACCCTTTTCAAGGTCTATGTTAGAGACGATGAGGAGAGGTCACACGCTCTTGAGTAGAGGGAGAAGAGATCTCCTTCGCCTCTGCTTACGCCTCCGCACTGGTTATGAACACATGTATGACTCCTCCTCTCTTTTATTCTCTTTCTACTTCTTCTTCTTCTTATCTTCGGTTCTTGCTGTTTTTTTATTTCTTTTGCTGGGAACCTGTGCAAGAAGAGAACTCCACCACACTCCGCCTTGGTACTGAAGAAAGGTATAATTTATTCTCCCTTTCATTCTCTCTTTCTACTTCTTCTATTGTCTTCCATCTTCTTCTCATCTTCTGTTCCCGCAATTTTTTTTTGCAGAAAACCTTACTATGTTCTCTTTCTGCTTCTCGCTGAGCTCAACAGTAAGTACTTTGTTTGATTAGTTTTATGATGGTAGGATTTAGTTGTTCGTTGATAAGTACTTTGTTTGATTAGTTTTATGATGGTAGGATTTAGTTGTTCGTTGATAAGTACTTTCTTTGAGTTGTTTGATTTAGTTAGGGTTTGTTAAGTTATCTTGTTTAGGATCTTGTAGGGATGGCAATTGGTGTGGGTTGGGACAATTTTGGTAGAACAAGTCATGATGCTTAATTTGACAATGATTAAGCTTCATTGTAGCCTATTTTTGGATCCAACAATTTATTCAGTTTAAGAATGATATTGCATTGTTGCTTCTGTTAGACTTGGTAAAAAGTGAGAACTCTTGGGATTAGTGGGATTCTATAAGAAGGTGAATTTTAATGATTAAGTTGTTGTCTTTTTTTTTTTTT
>NW_024869102.1:33585-36527 GCF_013358625.1 Macadamia integrifolia
TATTATTAAAAAGAAAATAGGGGAAAAAAAATACAAGAGGAACTAACACCCCGAAAAAACCCAACTAAACCAAGTCAATTTCTTCCCACCTTCGGCATTGCCATCAACAGAAAGAGATCAACCAGAGACTAACGCCCCTCCTCTATTGCTTCAGGAATAAAAAATGTGTGGAGCTTTGTGGATGACAAGGAGAGGTGGATTATTGGGAATGGCCACCTTGCTAATTTCTGGAAGAATAAATGGTGGGGACCGAAGTCCATCATGGAGGAGATCAATCTCGATGATTTTAGCTCTCTATCTACTTCTGCGAAAGTGGGAGATTTTATCAAAGAGGGGCAATGGACTCTTCCAGAGGTAAGCTCTCCTCTTCTTAAGCATAATTATGGAGATTAAAATTCCCACGGTGCAGATGGAGGATGTAAGTGTTTGGTCTTTTAACACCTATGGGGAATTTCTCCACGGCATCGGCCTAGGGGGGTATTAGAAGAGAATCGCCTAAGGTGCATTGGGCCAAATCTCATTGGGCCACTTTGATTTGGCAAAAAGATTTACCCCCTAGGTACTCTACTTTTGGGTGGCGTTTGGTTCACTACAAACTTCCTACAGATGATTTGGCTAAAAGCAAAAGTATCCACATGGCTTTTTTTTTTTGTCATCTTTGTGGTATGGCTAAAGAGAGTAGTGATCATATTTTTCTCCAGTGCCCTTTTGTTGTTTCCATATGAGAAAAATTTCTTAACAATTTTGGGATTCAGTGGAAGACCCAGGTGGCTATAGACAGTTTTTTGTTATGGTGGAAGAGAAGTGCTACTGTCCTCAATGTCAAAAAGCCATGGAAGATGGGATTCATTATAATCTCTTATCATATTTGGTGCAAGAGAAACAAAAGGAGGCATGAGTCTAAGGCAAGACTAGCTGGTTTTATTTTTGAAAGCATTAGACAAGATCTTATCCTTTGTAGTGGCAGAACAAGAATATAGGTGAGATCAGTTTCGGACGTCCTTTGTTGCAGGAAACTGGGCTTGTCTATTAGTTATTCCAATACCTCTTCACCCCTTGAGGTGCCCTGGTGTAAACCTCTCCCTAGATGAACAAGATAAATGTGGATGGCAGCTCTCCAAGTAATCCTGGAAATGCAAGATCAGGGGTTGCAGTGCATAACAATGAAGGACAATGAAGGACAAATATGTGACTCCTTTAGCATTTTTTTGGGTATTAAAAAGATTTGAGTCAAAGTTTGAAGCGGCTTTGGAAGGGATCTCAATGACCAAGGCTCATAATGCTACGGGAGTGTGGATTGAATCAGATTCGGCGTCTATGGTTTCAGCGATCCAGAGGAATCAGATTCCTTGGTTTGCTCTCCAAAAATGGATTTCATGTCTAGATTTTCTGGAATCCATTCCATGGAAGATAACTCATTGCTATTGGGAAGCCAACATTGTTGCAGACTATTTAGCAAAGAAGGCCTCTAAGGTGATGACTTCAGAGTACTCAGTGGTCTTTCCTAGTCATATTGTTGCTGAGCTTGAGAATGATGTTGTGAACAAGCATAGATTTCGATTTTGCTAGGTTGCTCGTTGCTCTCTCTTTTGATGGCCATACATAAGGTGGAGTTTGCAAGTTACCCTAGCGGTTTCAGGCCTTTTTTTTTTTTGCTTTATTTTTTATGTATTCCCCTTCTTTTTAATAAAGTTATCTTTTAGCCAAAAAAAATAATAATAATAATAACCAGAGACTAGAGGAATCTAAATCTTGGACGAGCCATAACATCATTAGCTAATTCCTCCATAATATGAAATGGAAAATTCATCATATCACTCAAAACATTAGTCTTTGCAGTCTGTTTTGCAAGATAATCTGCCATTGGGTTAGCCTCCCTGAAACAGTGGGTTTTTTTCTTCCATGGAATCGATGAAAGATAAGGTTGAAGGTATTGCCACTTTTGGAGCACAAACCACAGGATGTTTTTTGACTGAATTGAAGATACCACAGTAGCAGAGTTTGATTCAATCCAAAGGCCAGTAGCTTGGATTTCCTTTGCTTTAACAATTCCTTCTACCACCACCACAAACTCTGCTTCAAAAATTGGTTTAACACCAAGGAAACTATAAAATGAGCTCACCACTTGGCCCAAGTGATTTCTCAGCACAACACCAGCTCTTGCTTTACCTGGATCACCTAGAGAACTCCCATCAACATTTAGTTTAATCTAGTTCAACATTGGCTTGCACCAGTGGACTTCTAGCATAGGCTTATTCATACTATGCACAGTTGGTAAGTTCATCCTCCTGCGACACATCATATCCTTCACAAACCTCACTGCCCCCGCATATTAAGCTTCAAAGATCTAATCTCCTCTGTAATCATCTCGAAAATCTGAAGTACTGACCTGCAGTTCCCTTCATACCACCTTTTATTTCTCTCCCACCACAGAAAATAAGGAACAATAACTGCTCCCACCATCAAAGGCTTGTTGGTGTTGATCATCGTTATTTTTCGATTCCACCGAAAATATCAATAGATACATGGTTGGTCTAAGAAAAAGCAAAATAGTCTAAGAAAGCCTTCCAAACTTAACAAGAAAAGGAACAACTGAGAAAAATATGGTGTAATGATTCACTAGCATCTCCACACAAAACGTATTTCGAGGCTTGTGAGATACCTCTCTTTGTTATCAAGTCATTTGTTGGAAGTTTCCCATGGGCTAGTCTCCCTTCAAAAGTTAAATAATGAGGCAATAATTTTTTTAAACCAAATTATGGATTTCTAGGGAACTTTAGGATTTCTTGCCTGAATGTCCTCTCGAGTAGAGCAGGAAGAAAAAACACCTGAAGTGGTTGGAGCCTTACCACTTCAGGTGGTTGTCTAATCTACCAGGTTACCAAGTTATAGTTGTTCTTCACAACCCTTCTTATAGTTTTTTTTTTTTTTTTTTTTTTTTT
>NW_024869103.1:0-36514 GCF_013358625.1 Macadamia integrifolia
CCAGCAATTTAAAAGCAGTACGATTGGCCCTCTTGAATATACCACCGGGGTTGCAGACTGTCCTAATGACCCGCCGGGCGTTATGTCTAACCGCCACAATGACCCGAAAACCGCGACCACTGCTTCCCCCCAAATGGTAACCCAATACTTCAACCCCTGTTGGGAAGGGTCGTAGCACGGGATGGTGAAAATCCTAATACCGCATGCTCCTATATGACAATAGTACGATTGCATAGTGCCACCGCGTCCCATACCATGAGCCACCAATGCACTCGTTTCCAAGCTGACTACGGCATCTAGTCTATCAATGCATCATGCACAATGATGTCCACATTCAACATATAAACATCTCATTCAATTGGCATTTAGAAAGTAAACATAGCACACATGCATAACAATGTGAGGAATGACTAATCTACATAGCATATTCATGATGGCATGACTAGACTAGATATAATTAAATGAATGACAAACAATGCCTTGAAACAAGGCCAAACATCCTCTCCCCACTTACTTGTAGTGTGCAAGGATTCCCGTTCGGTACGGGTAAGATCCGGTGCGAAACGGGTAGGATTTGGTGAACCTAACATAATTGAGCGGGGTTAGTACTTCACCATTTTAGGATCAAAATTAACGAGATCCGATGACAAAATCACGTTTAGAACGTTAAAAGAAGGTCGCACGACCGATTTGGGTCCAATCGGACGTAAGAATCACCTTCGGGGCCACACAGGTGGGTCAGACAGGTGGGTTATCTGGCCCACTGGTTCTACCCACTGGTTTGGACCGACGGGTAGGGGCCCACCGGTTGGCCCGCTGGTCTGGCCCACCGGTTGGGCCAGGGGGCCCTACTAAGACCGGCGGGCAAGGTGGCCCGCCGGTTAGCCCGTCGGTTGGGCCCGTCGGTTGTGCCCAAAGGCCCTGCCCTCTCAGGTGGATGCTCACAGGCGGGCCAGATGGCCCACCGGTCTTGGCGGGAAACCTGCCGTTTCTTCCCAACTTCCTCCATTCTTTGGGGATTCAAATGGGGCTTTTCCCAACCCATTCTTCACACCTTCAAGGTCTTATAGGATGGTTCTAACCTAGATCTAGGTTAGATTCAAGGGATGGGAAACCATCTTACCTTCTTTGCTCAATAACAACTTCAAACCCTCCAAATTACTTCAAACCCACAATGCTTCTTCCACCTCTTCAAATCTTTCAAGATCAACACATAAATCATCCATTAAACCTTAGATTCATCATTTCAAAGGGGATTTACAAGATCTCAAGAAACCCTACTCGAATCAAGGGTTTAAGCTTGGGTATGATGAATGTTTAAGGAACCCAACTTTGCTTACCTCCAAATGTAGATCTAGAGTTGAAGATCACTCCCCCGGCACCGGAATGGGAAGATCAAGCTTCGGCGCCGCTAAAATCTTTCTCTTCTTCCTCTTCCTTCTCTTCCCTCCTTCTTCCCTTTCTTTTCTCTCTCCTCTTTACTATCCTCACCAACGTACTGGTGTCATAAATGAAAAGAAAAGAAAATCATAAATGCTATATATATATATATATATACTCCCTACATAAATGAATAGTTCATATGGATGGGTCACTCAGGTGGGTGGGTGCACCCACCTGTCAGCCCACCTGAGGCCAAAACTTGGGATTTTGACAGAGTTCGGGCCTCGGCGCGAACCCCACCCCTAGCATACGATGTAGTATACGTATATACCTTAATATACAGCTACAACACCTGCTTTATCCGTACATGGCCTTATGGTAGGTGCATGTACACGGCTTGGGCACTCCCGTCTCTTCTGGCACTGGCTCGGACTTGTCGGGCCAGTTGGTGTTTAAGGTCACCCTTGCCATCATAACCTATAAGGAACCCGCTCTAACTCCCTCTGGTTCGGTCCCTGCATGGTTAAACCAGGTCAACCGCGTAATCAGACCGGGTTTAAAAAGTAGGGTATTACAACTGCGGTTTTCACCTAGGGAGCTTTTTCTTCTTCTTCTTCGTTTTGGGTATAATGAAAATCAGCCTTTGAAGACGTTGGTTTTCGCCCTAGGGAGCTTCTTCTTCTTCTTCTTCGTTTTGGGTATAATGAAAATTGAATCAGCCTTTGAAGATGGCAGTTTTCTCCCGAGGGAGCTTTTGGAGGTCTGAAGCTGTGTTCGGATGCTTGAAGGCATTGTGTGGACCACCACCGGTTACGATGGAGGAATAAAACTTAATCCCGAGTATAGAAGATTAGGAGATCACGTTGAATCCGTTCATGTTTCATCTCCTTTCCTTTCGATTTAATCGCCATAGATGTCATGGTGGGAGTGTTGGATTTTGTTTCCATAGGAGAATCTCATACCTTTTTTCTTCAAATATGTGTCTGTTTTTTGTTTTTTCAATAAGAATCAGATCAAACAGATCGATACTGATCCAAATCGATGGATTCAATCCAATCTGATTCCTCAGACTTTTGTTTATACAACCCACATCGGAAGCCCAAGTCGGCAAAGCCCGGAAGAAGTAATTAACACTTCATTTCTCAAAATCAAAAGAGGAAAATTTATTATATTTCATCAATCAAAGACAAACCCTTTATCGGTTGATCATTTTTTTGCAGGTATAAGGTGTTTAATCCAGTTCTATACGCCTTAGAATCAAAGAACAAGGATGCCAATCTCTTCAACTGCGTTTAGATTCGATTTCTATATAAAAAGATCCATCTTTTGGTTGAAATCTCGTTTCTTTTTTATGGGTTTTCGATTTTGTTCATTGGGTTTTGAGGATTTAATTGGATGGTGGTGGTGGGTTACAAAGAGGGCACCAGAACTCATTGGAGATGATGCCGGTGTTCTTTGCATTGCTTTTGCTTGGAGGGCTTCAATGGCCTGTGGTTGCAGTTGGGCTTAGCTTTGTTTACATTGTTGGTCGATACTGAAGAAGAAGAAGAAGAAGGGTAAAATCGTCTTTTCCATCTTAAAAAATAACATCTCTCTCACGGTATTAGTTTGGATGGATTTAAATATAATTTTTTAATTTTTATGGGGGATTATATAATTTCAGCAAACAACAGGGGAGGTTGATGTAAAAAATCCTTAAAAGAAATTGTTTGGTTCATATTGACAAAAACAGTGATCCGAAGTCATGGTGTTCATTGGAATCACCCATTTACACTAGAAATGGGGATGCAATTGGATCAACCGGGTTAGGTAAATCTGGATCGAATCACCTGATTCCTGGGTGCATATAAAAACCCCTGAATCAGAATCAGAGTGATTTCACTTATCGGGTTTTCACCTTTCCCATCCTTCGAACACAGGCTTCTGAATACCGAACGTGGGTGAGATTTCTAAAACTGAACGCTTCTTGTTCTTATTCTTCTTCTACTTCTTCTACTTCTTCAGATTATGGAGTCTTCTTTTCAGATTCCTAACTTCATATCTAGGTTTTCAACTAATCTTTCTTCCTCATTGAGCAAGATTGAGGGATTAGCTTCGTCGATCGACTGAAGAAAGGGGTGTTTTCCAGATTGTAGGTATGGTTCTTTATCTTCTTCAAATCTCGCTGCGAAACCCTAGATTTGAGTTTTTTTTCTTTTTTTCTTGAAAATGGAATGACAAAATATCTGTGTGGTTCTTCCATTTCTTTTCTTTGCATCTTCTTCACAATTTATATTTCTTTCTCGTTTCCACACATAATCACAAGAATCTTCTATCGAGCTCTATGTCTTACGGGCTTCTCCTTTCCCTTTGCTGAACTACAAGCTCAGATTTAAGGTATTTCTTGTTATTGTTCAGAATGGTCTAGCCATTTAAATCATCCTCAAAAAATTTCAAAAGCAAAAACACCCAGTAGATTTGAATGAAGCCATTGGTTCTTTAGGAGTATATGGATATAGTAGGAAACTCATTGGATCAGGAATATTTAGAATTGCAGCCAAAACCCCTTCATGGAAGAAAAGAAACATTCCTCATAATTACATACAAATGGTGAGGTTATATATTTACTTTTCCCCTTTTTTTCCCTATTGCTGGTGTAGTGCTTATCCATCCCAAGAGCTCCGAAATGTGCATGTATACCAAAGATTATGCTGAGAAAAACAGAGCTTCTACTGGTGTATAAGGTACCTAAAATTGAATTCATATGGTGTTACTTTTACTAACTGCAAGAGAGGTTCCCTTTTCCCTCTCTCAATGCACTTTACAACATCCTTCCTGAGTTCATCGGGTAGCTGTAGGCAGATTCAGTCTAGAAAGGACTCCAAATCTTTTGCAAATTCTAGTAGATACCAGTCCCATCTATGTTTAATTTGATAACCTCTTCTTCTCACTTTGCCATTTTAATCCCTCATTTTAAAAGTTTTTTTATTAAGTAAAAATAAAATTATGAACCTTGATGGAGGACGAGGTTGTAGCACGGCCTGATGGAGGCCGTGGTTATAGCACGGCCTAATGGAGGCCGAGGTGATACCGGCCTGATTGAGGTCGAGGTGGAGCACGGCCTGACGGAGGCTGAGGTAGAGCACGACAAGATGAAGGCCGAGGCGGAGCACGGCCTGGTGGAGGCCGAGTTGGCAGCATGGCCTGATGGAGGCCGAGGTGGCAGCACGGCCTGATGGAGGCTGAGGTGGCAACACGGCCTAATTGAGGCTGAGGTGGCAGCACGGACTAACGGAGACCAAGGTGAAGCACGAACTGATGGAGGCCAAGGTGGCAGCACAGCCTGATGGAGGCCTAGGTTCAGCACGGCCTGACGGAGGCTGAGGGGGCAGCACGGCTTGATGGAGGCCGAGGTGATAGTGCGGCCAGAATGAGGCTGAGGTGGACACGGTCTGAAGGAGGCTGAAGTAGCAGCTCAGTTCTGTTCAGGTTTGCGTGCATGCTTCAGCCGTGCTGAGGAAAGTGATATATTTTGCCTCATCACCAGCCCCCCGCTCTAGCATTTCAAATCGACCTGCTAGAGAATTTAATCCGATGCGAGATGCACTGTTCACTTTCTCAGCCGAGGCTGCTCAATGGTTCGAAGATGTGGCTATCGCTTGTTCGAAGGTAAAGGAGGCAAAGCGCTTTCATGGGGGTCGAGAAGAAATGGCCCAATCTGAGTAGGACGGTCCCAATGATGTTGGGTTGATAACTAGAGAGCCAGAACAAGAGCTTGTTGGAGATGAACGAGGTGGCTGAACCCTTAGCCCTATCAGAAGTGGTTGGATGACGTTAACATTTCTTCGTTTCAGGTCGGCTCGGACGATGTCATCTTGTTTCTTCAGAGTAAGAAGCCAGGCTACAATTTGACGGACTATAGGCAGCGCGTTCCTATCCATGCTACTCTGGTGCAGCCCTGCACGTTCCTGTAAGGGCTTTGAGTTGCCAAACTAGGGTCTAGTCTTATGTTGCCGAGCTTGAGCTCGGTCTAGTTGCGACCGAGCTGGAGCCTTTTTTTTGCCTCATTGGTTAAGGTCTTTGAGTCACCAGACTAGGGTCTGGTCTTGTGGTGCCGAGCTTGAGCTCGGTCTTAGATGTTGTCAAGCTAGGGCCCGATCTTTGTGCCATATTGGTTAAGGTCTTTGAGTCACAGACTAGGGTCTGATCTTGTGGTGCCGAGCATGAGTTCGGTCTTAGATGCTACTGAGTTGGTGCCCAGTCTTTGTGCCTCATTGGTTAAGGTCTTTGAGTCACCAGACTAGGGTCTGGTCTTGTGGTGCCGAGCTTGAGCTCGGTCTTAGATGCTACCGAGCTAGTTCTCGGTCTTTATGCCTCATTGGTTAAGGTCTTTGAGTCGCCAGACTAGGGTCTGGTCTTGTGGTGCCGAACTTGAGCTCGATCTTAGATGTTGTCGAGTTGTACACAATATTATAAGAGTCAGATATTTGCAAGAAGCTTCATAGTATATTGATGTGTTGTATGCACTTGGGACAAATACATTGCTTCAAAATAAAATCTAATCTGCTACGTGATTGAAATTGAATAATTGCTAAGGTGTTGATAGTATAAAATCTTCAAGACTAACACCCAATCGATGGGATTTCAAGGCAATCTACTGATAAAAGTGTCTACTGGCCTCAGTGATTTGAACTATAGGCAGTTGTTCAACTGGCTCGGCTCAGGCCAGGAGGCTTTCATCTCGGCAATAAACAACTTCTACTATACATACTAGGCCCGAGCACAGTTTTTTGACAGATTTTATGAAGTTGGCATAGCATTTCTGGGATTCCTTCTGGCTGGACTTGCATTCTCCGACTCCATTGCTGGTTGGGAATTTGACCTTCATGTGCTTAGTGGACACAATCGCCCCAAGACCATTGAGACCAAGTCGACCAAGGATTGCATTGTAGGGTGAGGCGATCTTGGCGACCATGAAAGAGACTATGGTTGTGGCTGTCTGAGCTCCTTGTCTGATGGTTATAGGTAGGTCAACAACTCCCTCTAGCCCAACTGGCATGCCTGAGAATCCGTACAAGGGTCTTGGGGCTGGTTTTAAGGTTCCGGTGCCAAGCCCCAGTTTTATGAAGGCTTCGTATGACATGAGGTCAACGGAGGCTCCCGTGTCCACTAGGACCCTGTGGAAAGGGTGGTTGGCCACCACTAATTGGATCACGATAGCATCGTTGTGAGGCCAATTCAACTCTTCTAGATCTCTGTCAGAGAAAGTAATGGGTGGATCCGTTTTGAGGGTTTTGATAGGTTGTTCCGTGATGCATACGAACCGCGTGTGTGCTTTTGCTTTTCTGACTGATTCCGTCGTAGGTCTGCCCATGATTGTTAGGATGGCCAGACCCACGGGTTGGTTGTCATATGTGACAACTAGGTCCGTGGATGGGTCCTGGGATGGCTCGGCCTTACCTTGGCTCGGCTAGGCTTCATCTCTCCTCAGCTCGAGCCAGTTCCCACCATATTTCTGCTTCAAATACTAGTTGAGGTATCCGGCCTTGATGAGCTCATCAATCTCCCTTTTCAGAGACTTATAGTCTTCAGTGTCATGTCCATGGTCTCGGTGGTATCTATAATCTCGGTTGGGGTTCCTCTCTTCTGGTTTACCTGCCATTGGCCTAGGCCAGCGAAAGTACTTCTGACTTTGGATCTCTAATAGCAGGTTAAGAGGTCGTTCGAGAATGATCAAGTTCGTATCGCTCAGGTTCAGTTGTGTCAAGAGGTCGATCTGTTCTATTTTTCTTCAGCTCACGAGAGTCGTCCCTAGGTCTCAGAGTCCTTTTCTTCTTCTTCTCCTCCTGATCACCACTGTCAGCTATTCCTCAACAAGCCTGCAGTCAAGAGTATCAAGGTATACATCAATTTCTCATCAATAACATTTTATTATATTATTACATGCATACAACATTAGTACTAGGTCTTCTCTTGATATGGGCAATGAAACGTCTGATGATTCCTATTAGTATTATTGATAAACAAGGATAGAATGATCAATGATAGATGATTTGTTAATTATATGGATTCTTACAGATGGAATATGGCGAAATCTATGATTGTGTTGATTTCTACAAACAACCAGCCTTCGACAATCCGTTACTGAAGAACCACAAACCTGAGGTATAGAGATCATTTGTGTCATCACTTAAAAATATATATTTTTTTAACCTATCATATATATTAACATTACATGACCGGATCAAAATTGCAGATGAGTTCTTCGATTCCAAGAGAGACTTACAATGAAACTTCTTCAGAAGTAGAACCCCTTGATTTTCTTCGACTTGATGATGGGGGTTGCCCATCAGGAACAGTTCCCATTAGAAGGACAACAAAGGAAGATTTAATTAGGTGGAAATCCTATTCAAATTCTTCTGAAATTTTTCATCAATTCTTAGATGAGGGACCTGGTAAACTGGTAAGTCTTTCCAAACCCTCTTCCCCCACTCCTCCCCAAACCGGAAAAAAAAATACTAATTTTTTTTGTTAACGAAGGGGTATAGGACTTTAGCCTGACCATAGTTAACAAATTCGGATTCGGGAATTATTCGGGCGGAGAATTATTCGGAATAATTCGATTGATTAATTTAAGGATTCGGTCAAAAAATCTTATTGGGTTTTTTTTTTTTAAATACTGTTTAAGTGGACCGAATAATTCGGTTCGGTCCGAATTATTCGCGTTTTTATATTCACTTTTGAAAAAATCACGAATTTTACCGAATTTTATTTTTATTTCGGATTCGGTCAGAATTTTTGATTAAATTCGGAAAAATTCGGTTCGAATTATTCGGCCAAATTGATAACACTGAGACTGACTAGTCCCACGGGCTCATATTGAGCCCATAACCGCATGGATCGGATCATACCGGGGTTGAATGAGATCCATTCAACTTTTATTGGAAGTAGTGAAGAGCACTAAACACCCCGTGTGAGTGGCCCAAGGTGTGCCTAATGGGAGTCGAACTTAGGATGTCCGAGTTTACAGCCCATACCAAGTTTGTTGCTCATCAACTGCGCAACCCCCTTGAATTACTGCTTAGGGTTGATCCGAGTTTATTTTTCATGTGTTGATTTGCAATTAACACTCACACACATTACTCAGTTTGCAGGCTATCAATTGAAAAATGAAAACTTGAAGTATCATGGAGGTTCAGCATACTTGAGTGTACACAATCCCTCAGTCTCCCCTAATCAATACAGTGGAGCTTTGATCTGGGCACAAGGTGGACAAAACCACGTACAATTTGGATGGCATGTCAGTTCTCTTCTCCATTTCTCCCTGTTTGTTTGTATATATCCTCTGTTTCTACCACACTTTGACAACAAAAATAATAATAATAATAATAATAATAATAATAATAATAATAATAATAATAATAATAATAATAATAATCATGATTTCAATGTAACATAGTTGGGTGTATTGACGACTTCCATCCTTTTGTCTTCTTCATTCAATATTTTTCATCAACCATTGTAGTCTGTAGAGTCTATTTGCTGATAACTTATTTATTAGTCATCTAGTAAAGAATATAAATTGCATGCATATATGCTTCTCTTCTAAAAATATATATATATATATAACTAAAATTGTTGATATGTACAATTCCAAATTTCTAGGTTCGATCTAAAGTATAAATAATTTTCGGCGTGCAGGTGAATCCTAAATTATACGGTGACACCAAAACCCATATTTTTGGACATTGGACTGTAAGTCAAACGAATGGAAGTTCCATTCCCAGTTTGCCTCAGCTTAATTTTGATTCTAAATTTATTTATTTATTTTACAATTAACGAATTATTGTATATCTATTGCTTAACTTTCTTTTACTTATATTATAATAATAATAATAATAATAATAATAATAATAATAATAATAATAATAATAATGTAATGAAATATTAGGCAGATGGGTCTCAAAAGACTGGCTGCTTCAATTCCATATGCAATGGTTTCGTCCAAGTTAACAAAGATGTACCACTTGGTCTAGCTTTTAGCAGAACTTCTATCTATGGCGAAGACCCATACTCAGTGCTACTCTTTCTTTACCAGGTAAAGATAAATTTCGTTTCTTAATTTGTGAAACCATATATTATTCTCTATATTGATTTCTAATTGGTGAATTGATGACTTTATATTTATGTTTTTAATTTGTTTGTTTGGTACTCATACATAGGATAAGAAGAGTCGAAATTGGTGGATAGCAATCGGATTTGATAGTGTTAATATTGGGTATTGGCCGAAAGAATTATTCAATAGTATAAAAGAATCAGCTCCTGTGGTTGGCTGGAGAGGAGAGGTTTATACACCCCAAGGTGAACAATATCCCCCAATGGGGACTGGACATTTCGAATCACACTGGGGAAAACCAATATACCAAAAAACTGCGTATTTCAGAGTAGTCCGAGTTAACGGAGACGATGACATTGGTCGAGGTCCTAATGATGCTAGTCTTGAACCGCTCTCAAATGGATGCTTTACTGAGAAAGATCTTCCCTACGTTAATGATTATTGGAGGCATACTTTCTTTTATGGTGGTCATGGGGGAACTTGCTAATTAAGGATTTGTCAATAATGTTATTGTGATTGTTATATCCATGATGTCAACTCACAATTTTCAACTTCTAATAAACTTTATTTAGTGAGGAAGCATCTGTCTGTGTGTGTGTGTGTGTGAGAGAGAGAGAGAGAGAGAGAGATGATATTAAGGGTAGGAGTCCTAATGACATTATATAGAATCCAAGACTGAGAGAAGCATTGTAAGTAAGAGTTGATTGACTACAATCGATGCAATAGAATCCAATGGCACTTTTGTAATAACATGTACAAAAAGCTAATTTGTTCATGAAAGAGATAAATTCAAACATCATGAAATACCCCGATACGATCCAATAAGAGCCCATAAGCTAAACTGATACAAATCCAGATTAAAAGCGACCCTCATCTTATCGGGTCGGCTTCGATTTAGCCCTATCGAGACAGAAGTCAAGAGTTCAGCCTGATCAAAATCAGATCAAATCGACCTGTTGACGCCACTAGATGTGGCAATATCAATCATTGATTTTATTAATGATTTAATTGATCAAATTTCAAACTTTTTTTCGTTTTTTGTTCAGATCAAATCTCAAACTTTTTTTCGTTTTTTGTTCAGATCAAATCTCAAACTCCATCATATTCATTTAAGTGTAGTTGCACACTATTAAAAAAAAATGACGTACTTCTTTCAGCCCTTATTTTTTATCAATTAATGTATATCTCTTGTTGAAAAAGAAGGGTAATTTACAACGTCACCTCCTGGAGAATGTCTCATTCACATCATCGAATAGTCACGCTATTAGTACAGGACAGCACTGGCTGCGGTAGAGGTTTTTCCCACAGGCCTCATTCACGCCATCGAATAGCTCAGCTGAGAGGTATAGATGGTGGTTGGGAGAGACGAAGCTCATCACAACACAATAGATGCCTTAATTGTCTCATTCTCCAAAATATTTCCAGTGGGATTTCTGACCAGGGATGGTTATTCTTTAATCGAAGAAACTGTTGATTCCACAGATTGCATATGGATGGTGGAAGTCTTATAATTCCTTTGTAATTAATTCTCAGGTATCTTAGATGAATTTTCCTGTCAATTTCCCTTGGAATTTTATGTTTTAATTATACACCGAAATCTAACACCCGAAGTGAAGTATTTTGAAGCAGAGGACTCCAATCATTTCCATCAAAATATCTTTCTGATGGAAAATTCGAATCCTCCAACATCAGAAAAGAGCGAGCTTTCATGGGCGAATTACCTTGACGGAAGAATTCAAAGTATTTCCCATACCATCCTCGTACGACAATTCGGTTTGCTTCCCAAAGAAGGAAATGCAAGAATTATTGGTGTATGATGTCTTGTATTCCGTCGTAGTTTAATCCAGGGAGTATTGGTGCAGCACCTAGACAGGCAGGACGGCGGTCCTGCTAGACGGTTAGCTGGCCGTGGGGGTTGCAAGGGGGCAGGAGGCCCCCCTGCATAGCAAGGGATGTAGGGGGCGCAGGCCTCCGCTCGAATTTTTTATTTGAGGGCAATTGTGTACTTTCCATATTAGGGTTTTTTCGCTATATATTTGTAGAGAGGGTTTCTTTCTCTGAAATGCAAGCATTACTGAGAGGTGTGAGGACGAGCGTTGTAACCTTATTCTCTATTGATAGTGACGCAGGATCTCATCTCACCGGGGACGTAGGCAACCTTGCCGAACTTCGTAAAATCCGTGTGCATTGTTTGTTTTATTTTTCCATTATCTTCTGCATCGTTTTAGAGTTGCGTTTCAACCGGAATTGTGTTTGGATTGGAGAAATCTCTAGGCTTTAAAGGCTATTGGGAGACAATGTCAGAGTTCGACGGAATTTCAGCGATGGAATAACTAAACAGAGATGACAGAACGACGAGAGCTATAGTTGTTTTAAAAACCAAAACACACGATTGACTATATCGGAGGGTTTTCGCCTGGTCGCCGCAAGGTCCTGCAGGTCGTCGTCCGTCATCGATCCCAATGCCACTGTTCTGATTGATCGTCGGTGGTTCAAAAATTACAATTTGGGTGAAAGAAGTATTAATTTATTACAAAGGTATTTTAGGTACTTCATATTTAATAAGGGCATTTTGGTATTTAAAATAAAATATAGTTGCTGATATTAGCATATAAGGTATAGTCCTTAATGGTGACTAACAGTATGGGGTCTGAGTCTAATTTGATGAAATAGAATGGGTGTTCTTATAATTGTGGCATTCTCCAAATGATGGTGTTGTAAATTACCAAAAAAAAAAAAATTTAATATACACCATCCATTGTGATCCGTTGGATTTAGATCTCTCTAATGATTTTTCCTCCAACCTCTCCTCAAGAAAAAGGTAATATACATGGAGGTACGGCCATTATATCGAACTCTTCCCAATCTTATAGTAATGTTGAGGTGATAGAGGTAGATGTAACCATCAAAATTGATAAATATAAATCCGGGCCAATGAGGATGGATTATGGAACGCCACTGGACTGGGTTCAGTATTGGATCTAGGATACGACCAAGAAGGGCCACACAAGAGAGAGAATGTGCTAACCTTGTTGCCGATGGTGTGTATTTGCCGCTCACGGTTGGGAGAGGAGTAAGAGACCTTAGGGCTTGCAGCTTCGGCTTCCTCTCTCTCTCTCTCTCTCTCTCTCAAAACCTTTTAAAGCATTCCAAACTTTGGGTCTGAGTGGGGTGAATTGGTGGGAGAGCAAGAAATATTCACGTACATGAATGTATGTGAACGACCCTGATCCATGGATATGACATATATTTTCTCTCTCCTCATTTAATAGATGTCATATCCACAGACCAAGATCATTCATGTACATTCACATACGTGAATATTCACTTTCCTCAATTGGTGGTTTATTTTACCGATTTATTGGGAGGAGTTTGACGACCAATGTTTTAAACGACGAAAAAATGGAAAACGTAAACTGACAAAGGTTGTGACACACATACGAGTGCGGGTCATTTACCCACACGGGGAGAGAATTTTCCACCCCACATCCCTCTTAAGATGACACACGTAATAATGCAAACAATTCTTTCCACTATTTACGAGAAATGTCCAAGTGGGTCCAGACTTAAATCGAACTTGGATCTAAGTTAGAGATGTTAATGGTCAAGTTCTAAAGTCTCTTCACTCAACCCAAGCCAAGCTAAGTTAAGCCCATCCCAGCCCTAGGTCAGATTGGGATAACTCAATCTATGTCTAATATTGTCGGGTTTAATCCAACCCAGCCAAGCCCCAATGGACCCTGATTGGGTCGGGCTTAGTCCAATATAGCTTAGCCTAGTATTATTGGATTGGTTACTTAGTTATCTTGATGCATTGCAAAGGTCAAAGACCAAGATTTTCATATATATCATACTATTATATAAAAGTATGTACTCATGCTTGGTGGCTAATCTTTTTTTGGACTATTTTGGCCTTATTATTTATTTAAATACATTGTCTTTTATATTGTCCATTTTCTTTATTTTTCTTATTTTCCTTATTTTTTTTTATACCCTTTGTTTTTTTTTTATATAATTAAACATTTTTCTAAAAAAGTAGTTTCTTTATTGGTGTGAAATCTCACGCCCCCTTCTATCAAAACAAAAAAAAAATCTCACGATTCCCTTTTTTTACTCACTCTCTCAATTTCCTTTTCCGCCCCTTCTCTCTCTCTCTCTCTCTCTCGCTCTCGCTCTCTCCACTTTCCATTTCCTTTCAAATTATTTCCCTCCTCTCTCACGTTCTTATTTTTTATTTTGGTAAGACTCCTCCCTCACGTTCCACTCTTCTTTTTGTGAAATATCTTTTTTATGTACTTTCTCTATTTATTCATTATCCCTTCATCCATCTTTCCTCAATCTATAATTTTCTATATTCCCTCCCCCAAATACTTTTCTAATTAATCTTTATCTAAAAATAAAAAATAAAAATTCCTTTCCTAATTTCTTTTAGTTACCTTCTTAAAAACTCTTTAAAAAAATCTTATTTAATATTGCAGCAACTAACAAAAGAGAATTAGGGTTAAACAAAACAGGGTGTTGAGAGGCTTGGAAGCTAACGAGAGAGTAGGGGAAGCCGTTCGAAATGCACTGCTCCTGTCGAGTCCTGAGTCCTGATCTCGATCCTCTGATCCATGATCATTCGATTGTCATCTCTTTCTCTCCTTAGGTAGTCTTTGGAATATGTCATTGAATCAACTTCTTGTTCTTCTTAAGTATTAGTAGTTATATCATAAATCGTCCTGAAAAGCTAAAAAACATTTCATATATTAGATTTCTTATTGCCTTGGTGAAGCTTAAAGGGTTCTGGCCCATGTAGATAGCAGTTGCATGAATGTGGATGTGTCTTTATTAATTTAGATATCATTATTTTCTTTAAACTATGTATGGATATCTCAAAGTTTGAAAAATTATGTGAGGTTTCTTATTAGTGGTTCTTTTTTGAGGATTTGACTGTGAGCTTCTCAAAGAACTGCTCTGCTTTGCTCAAAAACCAGCTGCAAAATTGAAAGGAAAAAGAATGTGTTCTTTGGATCAGTCAATGTCCTGAATTGCACTACCAAAGACAAAGGCAGGTACAGTAAAGTTTTTTACAATGTTGGGATATCATACACCAAAGTTTTCTGGGTTCTGAATCAAATATTGTTCACTCTTATGCTAATTGTATTGAGAAGCTTTGCAAATCAAGGACAAGCTGGAGAGGCTTAGTAATGATTCTTTCTGTGCTAATTGAGAAACTCTTTAATGTTTTTAGTTTTTTAGATTCTGAACATAAATCCTATATAATGAAGTGTATGATGCGGGGTTCTGGGAATTGCTGACATTTCTTTTGTTTTGTAGAGCTTACACTACTGCGTTGGATCTCATTTCTTTGCAATTGCGAAAAGCCGAAGAATCCCATTTTCAATCATTGTTTATTTAAGGTAGTATCATGTTTGATCTCAAATTGTATTAAGTAACATGCCCTATTTTAGAATTGAAAGACAACCTTGCATCAATCGTCAATATCAACTTGAAGGTGATTCTTTTCTGGAAAAAATTGTAATAATAAATTTTTCCTATTACCTTAGGACAATGTTCAATGAAACCCATGTCATTTTTCCTATTACCTAACCTGGGAATGCAATGCATGATCTTGGATGTGTCCTATTACAAAATCATTGGGACGCCTTAAAAGAATTAAACTATATCTAACCTATTAAACACCAATAAATATACTAGAAATATAAACTCCCGAAATCAAAGTGATTAATTTGTATGGGTAAAATGGTTTTATGGTTTTGGATTGGTCCAATCAAGGTTGCTGGTATTTGTTTTACAGTTTTCTAATCAATTTGGAACTGAACTTTCTCAATTCACAACCAAACTGAATCGACGATTAATAGTCAAAACCAAAAATGATTGACTGTTATTATGCATCGATCTTATTGACATAGTGAAATTGACCCTTGAGCTGAGCAACTGAGGGTCACATTTCCCTTTATTTCTTGTTGGGCTGTTGGTCTAATAATTTGCATATCAAAGTTGTTTCCTTAAACAAAATATATATAAATATATATATATATATATATATTGGATGGATCCCATCAATCTTATGGACATAGTGAAAAAAAAAATGTTGGATGTTTCCATACAATGTTAGAGTAGAATGGGGTCTAAATGAGTAATGCTCCCCTTCTTTGGATCTCTTCTCCTTTTAGACCTTTTGACATTAATAGTTAATTATTCATTTTTTTTTTCTCTTAATTCTTTTGTGGTTTACATTTACATTGTATCTGATTTCTATTCAATGGATGTAATAGCTCATAGACAAAAAATGGCTTGATGATTCAAATGAAGATGTTATTGCAAAATCACTAAATGCAGGTACTATTGGGAATGTATCTTATCAAATTGTAAAATATTAAAGTGTAATTAGTTTTCCTGGGGTTATTTATTTATTTATTTATTATTTTTTATTGGTAAATTCAGGTTTGGATTTGGAATGTGGATGGTACTTCCAAGACTATGGTGGGAATGCAACTATGATTGGGAGAATCAAAGAAGGAGACATTGATAGGGCTTTGAAGAACAACTATGTTGTTCTCATGAGACTTGGATTCTTTGATGGCATCCCTTCACTTGAAGTGTTTGATATATAGGTGGAAAGTTGCCTCTTACATAGTACACTAATGACTACACAGACAAGTTGCCCATGAATTCCATATCCCTAAGGCCACTCCCTAAATTTGGCTACCTGGAAGGACTTGTAAGTTCTTCAATGGTGAAACCCTTTATCCTTTTGGTTATGGCCTCAGCTACACTTGGTTCATATACTCAATGGTATCTTCTGCTCATGCACTTCAACTGAAATTGGGAAGAGTCCAACATTACCGTGATCTCACTTATTAGGATGGTACTGCTAGGTCTCCTTACCCAACATTTGTGGTAGATGACATAACTTGTGGCAAAGAGTTGGACTTTGAGGTTGATATTCAAGCTCAAAATGTGGGAAATGTGGATGGAACTGATGTTGTCATTGTCTACTCAAAGCCTACGGTACGCATCAAGGAAACTCATATCAAACAGGTCATTGGGTTCCAAAGGGTGTTCTTGAAAGCAGGGGAGAGCAAGACCTTGAAGTTTGCATTCAATGCTTGCAAGAGCTTGATGGTGTTGGACAAGACAGCTTGTAAGGTTTTACCATCAAGGGAGAACATGATTGTGGTTGGAGATGAAGAGCTCTTTCTACCAGTTCAAATCAATATTGCCTCTTGCCAAAACTAGATGGTTACTTAGATCATTTAGGTTAGCTTAAGTTCTTATTATCTTATTTTCTTTTTCTCCAACTCCAATAGTAGTTAGGAGTTTTTATATGTTCTTGAGTTCCTTTGTTTAGTCCTTTGTTACTACAATACAATATGATGGGATCTGTTGAGTTTCTTAGTAATTAAACATTAACTTTGATATTTACAATCAAATATTTCAGGTTTCTAATAATATTTTCATCCTACTTTCTCCATTTTCTTGTTTCATATACTAGAGTTGGGATATATGGGATGGCAGAGCTTACCCCTACCTTAGCTTATTCTCAAGATAGAATATATTGATCACCAAGATAGCAGAGAGTAGAAATAGTGACAAAGATCAAACTTCAATTTATGATGATATTTAATGGCATTGTAGGACCAAATTAACCCTTTTGTTAGGGAACAACCTTTCCATTTAGTATGGTTAAGGCTGTGCACATTATGATGATAACCAAATGTAATTGATCGTGCGTTGAAAATATTCTCCTCTATTAGTTTAAATCTATAATTTTTTTCTTATCTGTTTTCAGTGACTTGTGCACACACAATCACATAGTATGGGGGGTGAGCCCCACTTATACATGTGGGTGGGACACACCAATGTGTGAATGACGACTGACAACCCATCTTATATAAAATATATCTCCAATTATTATTATAGAAATATATTAATTTAAGTAACTAAGTAGGGATGTAATGTTTCTTTTTTATTTTTTTATTTTTTATTTTTTATTTTTTTGCTTATTTTAAATACTATCAATTGATAGAGTTATGATAAGTAAACAGTTTTTAAGACTAATTCTAGAGAATCCAACTAATAGATTAGGGTAACCAAAAAGTTTCTAGGATTGATTCCATAGAGACCGCAATTTTCAAGCTACTACATTGCAAATTTGAGGTAATTTCCCTCTAGATTAGCACCTTTACACATACATTCACGACTACCATGTCACCTCTATTCACACTCTAGGATTTATTAACTATGAAATATTATGTCTCAGTTTCGTTTTTTTTCTTTCTTTGGTCATGACTTTATAATTAAAATATGAGTCTTTAGCTCAATTGGTAGAGCACTTGTGGCGTGGGAAATGACTCCATACCTCAAGAGGATGGTGGTTTGAATCCACTAAGTCCCTTATCAATATTTCATTTTAACCTAATGGTAGTGTCATGGAAATATCTGGGTTTTATACTGGAATAACATAACAGTTTTTTAAATGAACTCTATAATATTTCATTTTAACCTAATGGTAGTGTCAACTCTAGCCAAGGGATGCGTGTCAGACACTGTGTTGCTCTGCAGAGGAGTTCAATCCCTCTATAAGAGGGAAGTAGTTATGTCTTTTTGTAATTTTACGGTGATATTTACTCAAGAGTTAAATTAAGTTTGATAATATTAATTGATGAGTCAGATCACATAAGCTCAACAATTGGACAAGTTAGAAACTTGATTAAAGTGACAAATTTTACTCGAAATAATATTGACTTTATGTCAAGTTATCCATTACACTCACCCATGTAAATCATTTGTTCTCTCTCTCTCTCTCTCTCTCTCTCTCTCTCTCTAAAATAGCATTTAACCATTTATTGTTGAAAAAAAAACCCATATGAGATTGTTGATAATAGGAAATAAATAAAAATACAATGACCGTGCATTTTTATAGTCTATAAAAATGTTTAACCACATGTGCATTTGCACGTGTTTTTTCTTACTAGTATATATATATATATATAGGTTGTGAAAAAACGAAAGACTTTACGATCCTTTTTTATAAGTATTGATTTATAATTATTAATATATTTATATTATTATGTACTTATATACAAGGTTGGGTTTGGTTGAGACTTCAACCTAGACCCAGCCCAACCCAGCCCCATATCTGAAATTTTCAACTCTAGCCCACCCTATGGACTGAAATCTCTATCCAGACTTTATTCAGTCTCAAAACGAGCTAGGATGGGATCAAGGGTTGATCGGGCTTTTTTGACACCCATAATCCGTCAAAGACGCTTCTCCTCTCCTCCTCCTTTCCCACACCCAAACTCTCTCTAGCCTTGGAATCTTTGCTCATCGCTCTGTTGATTTCAATCAGCCTTATGGATCTGGAATTTTATGATCGATTTCACACGCCTTAAGAAAAGTGGAATCAATTTTATAAAGAAAACGAAAGCTTCGAAATTATGTTTGTCCAACTATTTCACTCTTAGTAAATATGATAATCACTTTCTTTTCAAACTCTACATCTTTACTTTATTCTTAAATAATTTTTGTTGCAAAATATAATAAAATCTGTTGGTAACAAAGGCCCATTGTAACCATCTTTTACTTTCTTTTTTGCCCTAGGTCATATCTTTCATTTCCTCCCCTCCCACTGTATCTCCCTCCCTTGCTACCCCATCTTCCCCCATACAACTTCTTGCCCCCGTCCCGCCCTCCCTCTCTCCCTCTCTCCCTAGGGGAATTGTATGCACACGAACAGGAGAAGGAACCTGCCAGCAAGAAGCATAGTTGCAAGAGTTGACAGTGACCACCTCCCATGCTTGACGTTCCCATTGGACATGTAGAAGTTGTCGGAGGGTCACGTGACCGGACAACAAACCTTTCATCATGAGGTAATTACAAAATTACTATTAGTCAAAATGTCTCTTTATGGGTTTGATTTGATTTTAATTTTGATTTAATATCATATATATATATTTTTTTTTTGAATAATTCCCATCAAGGGCTGATGGACCAACTAGGATGAGACCAAAAGGCGGCCAGCAGGGAAAAGAAAGGGGAAAGGGATCCGAATACTTGACGTGCTAGATGGAAGACTGTTTTGACAAGCAATTCCCACTAAAATAAATGCAAGAGCTTTAGTTGTATGGTCAAATTTATTTTTTAGCTCAAGAGTATTGTTGGCCTTCAAATTGGTAGAAAAATCTTAGATAGGAATCATTAATTCTCGTGCTATCGGAAGCTCTCTTGATATATATGAAATTAGGCTTGTATCATAATTCACATTACATAATTTAGAAACATAAGGAAACTCCTAAGCCTTTACATCCAATGCATAAATCATACTCTTTGAAAAAAAAAAAAAAAAAATCACACACGACACAATGGACACTGGGGGCGAATGTGAAACCAATCACGTACACAATGAGTATGGTACATGTGGTGACATGGTAACTCATACAATACCTCACCTGCCTGATAGTCCTCTAGACAGATGTAGCATATAGGCTCACCGATCATAGCCTCTGTCTCTATGTCACTCCCATAAATATAGATTGGGAGTGACGCAGAGATGGGGACAGGTACGGGGGTTGGGATAGGCACAAGCTCTACACTATTTGGCGGCGTATACCGCACCCGCCTGTAGTAGAAGAAGACAATAGTGGCAATGGCTACAAAGATGACAGCAACAACAACAATAACACAAACCACCAATATGATGGTCACCCCATCATGAGACAGCGGGTGTGTATCCTGAACAACAAAGTCAAAGGTGTGCTTATCACCCTCCACCTCCAGCAACGTAAGAAAGTAAAACAAAACAATAATCAAGCGCATCATCCTCGTTGCCACTGCTCCAACATAGAACTCGCTATTAGTACAAATATCAAATTGGTAAATTTACTATCACTCCCCTGCAGTTAGCATATATTTATTAAAACTCCCCTACTTGGATTTTTTTTTCTGATACTCCCCTACTTTTGGACTTTTACATCTCCTTCTCCACTGTTATTTTTAAATTCCTAAATTACCCCTCTTTTTTCACCTGTAATCGGTTAGTCTTTTTCCATCATCATCTTTTCCTCTCATAATAGTGGGACCCACACCATCTTCTTCGATTGGATTCCAATGAACCCTCTGCTTCAAAACATCCCCATTAATGGGCAAAGAAGCCCAATTGCCCACATTAATCATTCATGAGGGGGGGAAAACCAAAGGGGCTGAAGCCAACCATTCCTCCTAAACCCAGAGTTTAAATGATTTTCAGAAATTTCCTAATCTTTGCCTCTCTTTTTTCCCCTCAAGGTTGTACATGTAAAACGAGCATTGATCTAGGGAATTTCCCCATTGATATACTACTCTCACATTGAGATTCTAGAGGCAGTAGTTAAACAACATATCATCATGGAATATCGACATAGAAGAAGGAAAGGTAACTTGATCCATCCAGTGACAAAACCAACAATGATTCAATTTTGTTAGATGCAGGAGGTTGGAGCAGTTGCAATGGAGATGATGGGTGTGCTACTGGACATAATGGAATGAGTTATGAATTATGATTGCGATAATGATGCTGTATGCGACAGAGCGATGATGGAGGAAAAGCAGGCAGTTGGCCATAGCAAGGCTGGTCAAGCGATGTAGAGCCTAGAGTGGCTATTGGGCAGGGTGGGTCCAATTGTGGTTGCAAAGCGTACAGGTAGCAATGCGATGGTTGGGACTCGGATTGCAGCGCTGGATTATAGGGCTAGGTTGTGGTGGAAAGAGATAACAGGGGCTGGTTTTAGGTGATGGCGCAACAGGACAATGAGCGAAATAGCGGCGAAACAGATTTTATTATGTCAGGAATACAACGGCAATGGGGGTGGGGGTGAAACATCGTCTGTGGAGAGCATCGTCGACGGAGACCGGTGGAGACGTCTTAAGCTGCTTACACATGGTTGATGCGAATCCAACGGCAAGCAATGAAAAAGAGGAATTGGGTCACTGGTTTATGGATATCAGATCAAAACCGTTTCTCCCTTTCAAACCCTCCCTCTGCCATCACCAAGCTTGCTTTGTTCTCCATCGTCAGCAGCCTAAGGCGTCTCCCTCTGCAACTCTCAGAGTTCTCGCAAGGCGCTATCCTTGGAAACCTAATCTCCTGCATGCAACAAGGTAACGAACCCTTCTACTAAATGAAATTTCATCTCTTAAGCGAATTCTCTGAGTTCGTTAATTTGTTCAATTTGATCAGTTGCAGAAGCTCTCGATGTCGATGGTATCTTCTCCTCTACACCCGGTTTTTTTTTTTTTTTGGATTAATACCTCTACACCCTGGTTGATGCCCTCCTGGAGAATCGAAGGCCAAATGGTCCGATTTGGCGTACTCGCCCTAACCTGAATCTCGATCTTCAGGCACCCGATATCAGAATAGTGGGTCAATAGGGACGAAGACAATAGAAAAATATGGGGTTAGCAATTTTATGCCTTAGATCATACGGATATATTCTTTCTATTTGATTATCTCGGTACTTTTTTTGATGATTTAGTGTTAAGGTTTTTTATATTAGACTAAATCACAGCTTGATCTTACCTCTCAAGATTTCTCTGTTTTGTATGACAGCCTGACAGGGAGCAAAAGACCTCTCCAAACCTTCTCTTACTGAATTAATGCACAGTGTTTAGGAGAAGGCAGGGGTTGGAGAAGAAGAAGAAGAAGAAGTAGAAGAAGAAAATGAAGGAAGGAAGAGAAGAATGAAGAGTTAATGCAACTCTCGAGTCATCCCATGACCAGGGAGAACAAGAGCAGAAGGGGAATCAGCAAAGCCCAGAAAGCAGCAACCTAAAGAAAGCTAGAAAATGTAAGATTTTGATTTTTGTTCAATGCTTCTATTTTATTAGTTTCCATACATGTATCTAAGTTTCTAATTGTTTCGTTTTTCCTCAGCTTGTGGTTTCCATGACGAGGTCGAAGAGAGAGCAGGAAGAAAGAAGAAAGATCCAGCGGATAGGCTTTCACTCACTCTGTTTCAGGGCGGAAGCATTTAGAAGACGGGGTTTGAAAGGGGAGGAAGACTTGGGTTGAGCCACGTGTCGACAGCTAAAGGACTCTCTGCGGTCTCCGCCGACGATGCTCTCCACAGACGATGTTTTCCCCAGCGGGCTATCCACGATTCAGAGATGATAATATATAATGGTAAAGGGCTGCAGAGATGTGTTGACGGGGTCGATGCGATGCAGAGTTCTGCAGTGCCAGTGTCGACACAAGGCTGGAAGTTGGTGAAATGGGGATAGGTTCTGTAAATTAAGGGCGTGTGACCTCTGTTCGTGTATTGTGACACTCAATACACACTGCCTCTGTGCCTTTGGCTCAACATCTACCCGGGTAGGAGGAGAAAAAGAAGAAGACTGGCTGGTTACCAAGTGAATAGAGGGTTAATACATTTAAGAAAAAAAGGAAAAAAAAAGATGTAAACGTTCAAAAGTAGGGGCTAAGTGTAAGGGAGTCATAGTAATTGCCCCAGTGAAATTATATAGAAATGAAAGTTGGGAGAAAGAGAGAGAGAGGAGTTACCTGCTCACTCCTCCGGTGGTCTGGTGACTCCGGTGGTCTGGTGTCTTCCGTGGATCTGATGTCGTCGGGCGATTTAGAAACAAACAGAGAGAGAGAGGAGTGGGCGTTTTATAAACACAGAGACGCTATGATTTCTGAATGTCATGTATTTTTATCAATATTTGTACATAATTACTTGGACTATAAAAGTTTTAATATACCACAATTTTGTGTATTCTTGAATATTTAAATATTTTTTGGCCAATACAAAAAATGGATCGAATAGGGGTATCAACAGATTCTGTCCGATTCGGGCACTATGAGCCGTCCAAAGTCCAAATCACCACACGAATAAGATTATGGAAAAAAAAAAAAAAAGGAGGAAGAAGAAGGAGAAAAAAACTCACAAAAATGTCAGGTGATTCAGTTTTAGATTGGGCAAAAACAATAAAAGATTGTATATTTTTTGGGATCGGCCATGAGATCAATTGTATCGGCCCAGATAAATTTTTAAAAAATAAAATATGAATATAAAAATTATAAAAATTTGCAAAAAATATGGAAAATTTAAAAATCAAAATGGGTTAGTAAAAATCTGAAAAATAACAAACCCAACCCACCCACCCATGGAATCTATTACTATAATCGGAGGAATATTAAAGAGAAAGAATATTGTAACTGATTGAACACAAATTCGGATATGATAGTATTTTTAGTAAATTGTTTTTAGTATCATCTCGGTTGTACAAGCTCAAAAAGCTGTGAAATGATTCGGAAGATTATAAAACAATACTCAGAAGTGATCGAGGGGAAAATTATATTGAAACCAAAAAAAAAAAAAGCCAAGATCTAAAGGGAAAAAAGCGAAACAATACTTGGAGGCTGGAGCACAACAACCCCAAAGATTTCTGCTTCCTGCAATACGCATGCAGCCTAGTTTCAGGATCTTGAAACTCAACGAACGAAGACATTTCCTGATCTCTTTCTTGTTCCACTGCTTCTTCCGCCGCTGCTGCCTCCGTTAATGGTAAAGTTAAACAACAGATCAAACAAAAATGAACGTCAAATCGTGATCTCCTGCTATCGTAGATCCAGCGCCGAAGAGAGCAATCTATGTCCTTCGACGAAGAGAGGAAAAAAGGAAGAGAGAGAGAGAGAGATCTGGACGTTTAAGAGTTGAGAGGGAGAAGGAGGAGACCGTTAATAAAATAAGATGATAACACTGCTTTTCATTTTGTTTTTGCATTCTGCGTTGCTTTAGTTTAAAGTATTATTTATTATTGCTCGTAATGTTCTACTAAAAATTAATCAGTGGATTCTGTCGCCATTGAAAGTAATGGAAAAACTGGAACACTCAAGAACACCAAAGAAAGGTTGGAAGTTGGAACACCTATTTATTATAATGATTTTTCCCATTTTATTGCATTTAAATATGAAAAAAGAAAAAGGAAAAACACAAGACCCGCCTTAACCAGGCTTTTCTCTTCCTCTTCCTCTATTCCGAAACAGTAGGTGGGAAGGTCACGGTGGTGGTGTTGGACACGGCTGCCTCGTCCTCGTCTTCGTCTTCTTCCTCTTCTTCCTCGTAGCCACAAAATATGCATTTCACCCAAGTAGCAAACGCTGCTACGAGGATGAATGCCACAATACTTAACACTATATTCAGTGTTCTTTTCTCCTTGTGCATTGGTTCATGAGTGTCTGTCCAGACGAAACCATTGAAGCCGCGGCTGGCCATCTCTCTCTCTCTCTCTCTCTCTCTCTCTTACTTTTTCTAAGCAGTTCACTTGATGACCTCCCACGACTCCCTTATAAATATATATGGACAAGACTTGAGCCAGAAGCAACCGTTTTTCAAAACTAACAGGTAAAATAATAAAGAAGAAAAGTCCAAATTCTTTAATTTGGGGGAAGTATTTATTTATCATTGGTTAAAAGGTAGCAGCGCTTAAGCGTTTGCAACTTGTGGACATCCCATTTAATCTGAACCATTGATATTATCCTACATAATTTCAGCCGTTCATTCGTTTCAACTGATTAGCTGATATTTCCGTAGACTCTCCCGGCTATTTCTTCCTCTTCATCCACATTTTCATATTGGACATCAGTCTGTGTCACTTCTCCAACCCAAACCCACCAGGAACTCAGAAGGGAGAGAAACCCTAACTCCATCGGCAAAAGCACCACCGATGTGGCTATTCCGGTCCTTGCCATCCATAAGCATATCATCATCGGTGAAGAACTGCGAGAGGAGCAAAAACTCTCCATCATCCAAATCTTCGGCCATTCGAACTCCTTGAAATAGCAGAGAGCGAAAGATTGGGAGAAAGATACGAAACAGAGGAGAGCGATGAAAGCGACAAGATTTTGAAAGGGCCGAGTGATAGCGGTTGCTGCGTCAAGAAGGTTTAATAATAAGAAGTTGGGTTCGCTAGATTTGCAATTTCAGGGGCCCTCCAACAAAAGAAAGAAAAAGAAAAGCAGGGAAAGATAGTGAGAATTTTTTTTTGGTAAAGAAAAGATAGTGAGAAAGAGCGCGAGATATTGATGGAGAATGTCATAAGGATAACACACTAACACAACTTTATTTAGGTTTTGACCCTTCTGAATCTTCTGAAACTTGGGGAACAGTTCGATATGTTTGGGTGGTTACGGGAGCTCTCTGTGCGAGGAGAATGAACGGAGGGAACTTGCCAGAAGGACACACAGAAAGAAATTTAAGAAATAATATTAAACAGTTCAAAATTTAAACAATCAATAAAGAATAGAGATGGAAAAAAGAAGGAAACCCTAAGAAGACATGCAAGTATACAACAACTAGCCTGCTGGATCCCGCCCTTCCCCTCTTTCTCTCTCATAATTGCAGTGTGAGAGAGAGAGAGAGAGAGAGAATACAGTGGTTGGAGACTGGGTGAAGACATTTGGCCCGGCCGCCGGCCAGCCTCTGGGAAGGGGGAGCTGATAGTGCAGATGCAATTGATTAGCAGGGAGGGTGATGGTGTAGGTCGTGGGCACGGGCGCACGGCATACCAAAGCTGGGATAGGAGAGATGACGCTATCCGTGACTGATGAGCGAAGGAGAGAAGGGTGAGAGACGACTCACATTGGTAACCGGCTGTGTCTGTTACAGTATGCAAGTCTGAAAGCAATTGATGGCTCAGATTAAACATTAAAAGATCAATGGGTGACGTTAAATGTGTTGTTCGGAAGTTGGCAACGCACCCTTTATTATTTGGGTAACTTGGTTCATTTTGTAATTTTTTACGGCATATTTCTGTTTTCATCAGACGATGCATAGGGCAGATGTAGGACCACCCATCCTATGGTCCCCACCTAAGAATCAAACGCAAGAGAGAGAGAAGGGGGCGGGCGGAGCATGGTGGTATAATGGTAGATATGTATAGGTCTTTCTGTTTTCATAATATGTTGTTTACTTATAAGAAAGGCTGTCAAATACTGAAATCGAAACCAAGCTGAATTAATTGGATCCAAATCGAATAGAATTTATTTGGTTCAGATTCAGTTTGAATATGTGAGTATGTTATTCGGTTCGGTTTGGCTTAGTTTTGATTTAGGGTGTCAGAACTATTGATTCGAACCAAAATCGAACTGAATTACTCTTATCATTCAAGTATATTTTTTGCAAGCTCTTTTTTTTTCTTTATGTTGTAAGTGTTTTTTGCAATTTATCATCATATATTTACAAGCTAAGTTAACTTTGGAGTTAGCAATGGCCATAAGGCCTATAATTTGAGCACATTATGGCCTTTCGTCTATCACAGTCATGGTTCAAAAGTGGAACCGTTTTCATAACTGAATTAAAATCGAGGTATAATACCAAATTAAAACTGCTTATCATAACCGAATTAGAATTGAAATCGAATCGAGCCGAATTGAATCGATTTGAATATCTAAATATGGAACCGAGTTAGTTCTTGGTTCGCTCATGGTCTACCTTATCATTATTTGAAACCGAACCAAAACTAAACCGAATAATCAAAACCGAACCATTGACACCTTACTTGTAAGAGAAAACTGTTAATTTTTTCTGATTTGGTCTCAATAATTTCTTATTTTACCAACTTCATGAAATTAGAGAAAACTGTTGATTTTTTTCTGATTTGGTCTCAATAATTTCAGCGAAGTGGGGGATCCCTCTTGTAGAGGAATGAAAAAGTAGAAGTCTTATTCCTTTCATTTGTCTTTCTTCCTCTAATCAATTTGTTAAAATTGCCTGAAATTCTCATTAAAAAGGAATTGTGCCTTAAATTCTTTTTTATTCTTTTTTTTAGGGAGAAAAATAAAATAACTATATATATTCATGTTAATTTAATTTTTGATTTCTAATAAATTTTATTGAGGAAACAAATTCAACTCTCTCTCCTTTGATGTAATTAAATTGAATAATTGATAAATAGTCATTGTGTATTCCAAAAACAAATCATTGATCGACAAGCAATTGATATAGGACCTTTATTGATTGGTCAATAACTAATAAAAAATATTACAAAAAGAATTTGGGACTGAACTTTTATGCCTAAAAGGCAGAAATTTTAATTATATAATTTTGTAACCCAATCTTATCATCTTCTCCATCAGCCACAATGGACAGTTAAAAATCTTTAAAGCACCACATGCTCATAACTTCTACGAACGACCCCCAATGTTGCTAGTCCAGTTTTGATTAGAGGTGTCAATGGGCTGGGTTGGGATGGATTTTAATCCTAAACCAATCCTAAGGTCACTTAACTCAACCCATACCCAACCTAGCCCTTGGTTAATATTTCAGCCTAAGCCCAACACTATTGAACTTAACCCAACTCAATCAAACTCTAATGGACCCTAATTGGGCCAGGCTTAGCTTAACCAGACCAGCCCAGCTCAGTACTATTGGTTACTTTTTTTTTTTATTGAGTACCATTGGTTATACTTGATCGCTTGAACTCGATATATTGCAAAGGCCAAAGACCAATCTTTTGCATATATGTAGATTGTGGAAAATGAAAGATTTTTTCCAGACCGTTTTCTGTAGGTACCCATTTATAAATAATATAATGGATTGGGTTCGGTGGAGACCTTAACTTAGGCTCGACCCAACCCGGCCTCTGGCCTGAAATTCTCAACATTAACCCACCCTAATATTGAATTTATGGACTGATTTTGATCTTGGAACTCAGCTTTGTGTGTGTGTGTGTGTGTGAGAGAGAGAGAGAGAGATTTCTCATAAAATTTATTAGAATTTGAAAATTTTGATCATCATGGACAAGCGTAATCCCAATACTATTGACCAATCCTTAGTCATCAGTGACTAGCTTGGTCATGAGAGAGAGAGATTAGCAAGTTTCCCCAGGACCACCATAAAAGCAAGTATGCCTCCACAAGTCATCAGCGTTGGGATAATGGTCAGAACGGTAGCACCCAAATGAGAGGCTTTCAAGACTAGATTCGTTAGGATTTGCACCATTGTAATCTTCCCCGTAAACTTGGACCACTCTGAAGTAGGCAGTTTTTCTGAAGTTTATACCTTCACCAGGAGGTGAATTGAAATCTCCAGTCCCCATTGGGGGAGTTTTTTCACCTTGAGGAGCATAAACCTCCCCTCTCCAACCAACCACAGAAGCAGATTCTATTATACTGTTGAATAACTCTTTTGGCCAATACCCAACATCAGTAGGTTTATCTCCAATTGATAGCCACCAACTTCCTCCGCCGTCTTTACGCTATATATATAATCAATCAAAAATAAGAAATTGGCGACAAAGAATATAAACCAATTAGTAATATAAGTGTTATAGCATAATAATGATAATACACGGTTTCACAAATTAAGAAACCAACTTTTATCTTACCTGGGAAATAAACAATGGCACTGTAAATGGATCTTCACCATAGGTAGATGTTTTGGTAATAACTTGACCAAGTGGTACTTCTTTGTTAACTTGAACGAAACCATTGCATATGGAATTGAAGCAGCCAGTCTTTTGAGACCCATCTGCCTAAGATTTCATTATATTATTATTATTATTATTATTATTACTATTATAACATAAATAAATAAGCACCAAAAATACAGTCCAAAGCTTAGGCAAACTGAGAATGGAACTTTGTTATGTTTGACTTACAGTCCAATGCCCAAAAAAATGGGATTTTGTGTCACCATATAATTTAGGATTTACCTGCACACCGAAAATTATTTACAGTTCAGACCGAAGCTAGAAATTGCCAATTGTAAATCATCAAAAGTTTCAGTTAAATATTTATGAAGAGAAACATAAGATCGTATATGTGGATAATATTGAGTCAATAAGAAAAAAGAATAGAAGTTCTTCCACCGACCCAAGACCCAACTGTGTGTTACAATGAAAACATGCATTTAATGTCTAAAAGTGAAGTAGGAACGAATCATGAAAGGTTGGATATGCTATCGATATACCGTAAGCTGGCACCCATTATGTTTATCTCTCTTTCACTTTTTGAAATGACCCCCTACCTCTCCTGTATGACACCTCATCAGATACTTCCTTTGGGAATTGTTTGTTAGCTTACTATATACGAGCGGCATACATATATCTCTCCATATATATATATATATATATATATAAAAGTAAAGAGGGAGAGATAAAAGAGAACTGACATGCCATCCAACTTGTACACGGTTTTGTCCACGTTGTGCCCAGATCAAAGCTCCACTGTATTGATTACTGGAGACTGAGGGATTGTGTAGGCTCATGATCGCTGAAACTCCATGATATTTCTTGTTTTCATCTTTCATTTGAAACCCTGCAAACTGAGTAACATGTGTTAATGTCAATTGCCACATACCTCAAGTAATTATTGACTTTGTTGGGAATGTTAAAGTAGGATCTAGAAGAATGGTTTTAAAAATTGAATTAGATTGGTCATGATCGGATCAGTATTAACTAAGACTAATCATGATCTTTAATTTATCAGATACCTATCCATTGGTAAGGCAAGAGGGTACAATGGTCCAAAAGACCAACTTTACAGAGAAAATAAGGGTAAATCCTTCCGATCTAATCCAATCCTGACATATCCAAATATCAATCCCCATTTTTTACACCTTGGTTGAAAGCAATATTTCTACTTTAGAAATTAAGATGAAAAGTTTCTCTTGTGGGGTGAGGTGGGACTTGGGAGTGAGGGAGGGAGGGAAAGTTTGGGAAAGCTTACATGTTTACCGGGCCCTTCATCTAAGAATTGATGAAAATTTCCAGAAGTATTTGAATAGGATTTCCACCTTATTAAATCTTCTCTTGTTGTCCTCCTAATGGGGACTGTTCCTGTTGGGCAACCCCCGCCATCAAGTCTGAGATCATCACTAGGATCAACTCCTAAAGAAGCTTCTTTAGTAGTCTCTCTTGGAGCCGAAGAACTCATCTGCAATTTTGATTTGATCAATTCATCTTAAAAAGAAAAAGGCTGAATAAGTTGAATGTGATGACACTGATAATCACTATACCTCAGGTATATGGTTCTTGAGTAATGGGTTGTCGAAGGCTGGTTGTTTGTAAAAATCAACACAATCATAGATTTCACCATGTTTCGTCTGTAAAAGCCATATAAACAATTCATCTATCATTAATCATTCTGCCATTAATCATTCCATGCATGTTTGCCATGGTTTGACTAAAAATGTTGATACCAATGGGGTTGGTAGTCTAGTGGTGAAAATGCCCTCAATCCATCACCGTTCGAGTCGGCTGGTTGTGGATTTGCCGTATAGGGGCTTGTCCTGAGGGCTACGATCACTACCATGGAACACCATTTTTCTATTACCAAAAAAAAAAAAAAATGTTGATGATCAGTGAGTGATGTAATATACATTGATACTCTTGACTGCAGGCTTGTTCATTAGTTTGAGTTGTCTCTCCAACTCGAGATCTTCTTCTTCCATGGAGAAGGTTCTTCCTCCGTAGACTCCATTGTAACTTAAAATGATTAAAGAAGATGCTAACAAAGCTACAAGCATGACCACCAGTAAAGCCATTATAAACAAAGGATTTTCTTGCCTTGCCTTACTGTTGATTTACACTTCTGCGTTTCCTCGGTAACATGTTCTATATATTTATTGACAACAGGGAATTTCATTTGGTTGTCACTCATTCAAAACGTACCATATATGTGTCATTTTCAAAAATTGTTTTGGCATAAAATATTTGTTGCATTGGAAAAAGAATATTTGATTCTCACAAAAATTCTATTAAATTATAATAAATAAATAAAAGGATTATCTCCCAAAATTGAATCTTACCAACTTTTAAGCTCGTTTTCCCTGGTCCAAAAATTTTTTTTCTTTCACTCTTACAGGATTTGACAACTCTTTTAAAATCTTTTTAACATTGTACCTTCTTTTTTTGTTCCTTCTATAAATTAAACAATGTAATTTGTGTTAGATACTTTGATTCCTTTCTACATTTGAAGGATTAAGTAGATCAAATGCAAGCTATATACATTTTAAAGATTAAGGGTGTCAAATTGGATCCAGAATGATCGAGATCGAATAATCGGAACTAAATCGAACAGAATTTGATTATAATCTAGAACTAGGGAATAAAATCAAAGCAGGACTTGGTTATTTTGTAGATTGAGCATCTAAACTGATGGTAAGAATCAACACCAAATCGAATTTGGATATCAATATATTATAATATTAATATAGTATAATACTAATATTATATTTTATTAATACACTATAATACTAATATGTTTTAATATATATTACAACTACTGGTATTAGATTTTATAATATTACTATATTATAATAATATTATACTATATGTGGTATAAATCTAGCACATGGCCCGAAACTAAACTCTGTAGGAACCAAATAGGAACTAGAAACGAACTAGAACCAAATAGGTTTAGCATGGGTACCAATTTTCAGAACCAATGAACTAGGGACTTGGTCCGGTTTCAAATCACACCAACACTCCTTGGAAGTTGGAACCGAACTAAACAAAATACCCAATTCGAGACTGATTTACACCCTTATTACTCCCGACACTCCTCCCTTCCCCCACCTCTTTCATCCTTATTTTGTCATCTTCGAGGATAAAAAAGAAAAAAAAAATTGTAAAAAGAAATTTTTAAAAAATTAGAAATCTATTTTAGGGTTTGCTTTGATGTGAACATGTAAGTTGAGTCTAGAGTCTAGACTCTAGAGTGAGCTCTTAGTGTAAAGTCTTGAGGTTGATATGTAACGCCCTGACCCTATTAACCTTAGCACAATATTGTCCCTTGTATATCTTTTGGCCGCAATATCGCGATATCATTAGCCTTAGCACAATATTGTTCTCTTTGGCCCATAGGCTTCAAGTGTTTAAAATGCACTGTGCTATGTTAGAGATTATTCATTAGTTCAATAATCTCTCCCTAGGCGATGTGAGACTAAAGTTGATATATTTTCACCAATCTCCCAAATACTCGATTGGAAACTCGCCAACCACCACTGCACTCAATTTGGATGTTCAGGCGAAGAAAAAGAAGGTGAACAAGGGGTTTCAATTCCAAAACCAGAGAAAGTGAAAATTTGCGAAGTTCTTTTTTATTCTGATTGACTCAATATCCTTTAGCAACAAAGATGCCAAACACTTGATTGAGAAGTGGGAACTTGCTGGTTGCTGCTGCAATCGTTTGGGAGTTATGAAGTTTGAACGGAAAAGGGAGTCAGGCTAGGGTTCCAAACTGAAAAAAGAAAAGAAAAGAAAAGAAAACCCGAGAAGTTGACTCAATATCCTGTTTTTTTTGTACTTAGTTGACTTAACCTCACTAATAGGACCATGTGGAATAAGAATAATTATAGAAGAAAGAGTCTTCATAATTTGAGATAGATGAGAAAGTTTGGCCTTATGGTCTGAATCTACCCTGGCTTGTGTTGAACCCCAAGATAGGCTTTGGGTTGAGATTTCTGATCTTGAAGGTGGTTTAGGGTTGAAAAACATTGACCCTAGGTTAAGGTTGGGCCGGGTTTGGATTGAGACCTAGACCCAGCCTAGACGTGATTTTAACCCTTGATTTATATAAATGTTTTATTTTTATTTTGTAATAATTTATATAATGTGTTATTGATTTATTGTGTTTATATGTGTTATATTTCAATAAATTAAAAAAATATATATTATGTTATAATATTTCACTCACTTAGTATATAGTCTTTCTAAAATCTTAACCCCAGGCAAAAATCAGGGTTAATCAAGGTCAATCCAGTCCAATCAAGTCTGGATTGGGTTGGCCTAAACTCAAAGAGTAAACTTGGCTAAAATATCTCAACTTGACCTAGGGTTGTGCTGGGTCTAGACCGAATTTTAAAGGACCTAGTTGGATCAGGGTTCTAAAATACCCAGCTCCGTTTCACCCCTAATTTGAGACATTTTATCCATTCATTTCATCAATGAAAAAAGGTGGGCCCCAGTACCTCACTGTCACACACACTCATAACACAACAAGTGTATATCACATACGTAACTCTATTTATGGCTAACTCCGAGTTACTAGGGTATTTTAGTCACAACATTTCTGTAAACAGAAAAAAGAGAGAAAATAAAAGGTACAATGATTTTTTTTCTCTCTCTTCCTCTCTTTATCCCACTTACTCTTGAGTTTGGATCCATTACACATATGATTATCTAGTAGTACATGTGAGAATTCAATACCTATCCCACTTTCTGCCGTTGTAAAGGTGAAGATGAGTGTATTTGAAAACAAAAGGAAAATATGTTAAATTCTCACGATACATATGTGAAGCAGATCCAAATTTCTCGATCATTCTCTCCTTTTTTCCAGGCGTCATTTGAGTAACGCTTTTTATTGTTTGTTAAATCTTATTGTTATTTATTTATTATTCAACTATTCTTCTTCTTCTATTTTTTATTTGAACCTTTTGTCAAGTTATTTATTTAAAATTTTATTTTTATTATATTTTATTTCAATCCATAGCACAAGGCTTGATATTGGATGGAAACAATACCGATACTAATTTTATGTACCTTCTCACAAATGTTATCAGAACTAGTCGTTATATGCCCCAAAAGATGCGCAGTTTCCATTATTCTACATTATTGGGTATCTGTTTTTTATTTATTTAATATCTCATTCATCATTAAGATGCGTGGTTTCCATTATCCTCCATTATCTGGTATCTATTTTTTATTTATTTAATATCTCATTCTTTGTTTTAATCTTATTTCAACCTAGTAGGGAAGTACATATAATTAGGGGTGCAACAGACCCGAGTTGGGCTGGGTTTCTTAAAACCCTAGCCCAACCCTAAGTCCCCTTAATTAGGCCCAAATCCGCCTTGACCCTGACTTAGGGCTGCAAAACTTCAACCCTGACCCTACCCTTTAAGGTTCAACCTAACCCTTACTAGCCCTGATTGATCCTGATTTTTCATGGTCGGGCTGGGATAATCCTAACCCTGATTGACCTTGACCTTGGTTTGCCATCAAGGGCTGGGTATACCCTAACCCTATAAAATATGAAATAACTTAAATATAAAAAAATATTCATAATAAATAGGAGATAAAAATACAAAGTTACAAATTTCTTAGTAAAAAAAAGCAAGAGAGATCGGTAAGAAGATATATTAAGAGTTTTGAGTTATTAATGACTCAATGTCAAACAATATATAAAATTAGGTTAAATTCAAAGTTAACATCAAGGTCACAACAGGGTCAACATCAAGGGCAAAAATCAGGGCCAGACCGGGCCAAAAGTCAGGGTAAAAAAATCAAGGTCTGCTTCAAGGCGGACTAGGCGGGCCAAAGACATTAACCCTTATCCGCCCTGATCCTGACTCAGGGTCAAAAATTTCAAGGTCAGACCAGCCCTCAGTGCCAAAATTTTTGGGTCAGTACTTATTTGGGATCAAGGCGGGCCAAGGGCAGGTTCAGGCCGTCAGGGCCAAACTTGCACCCATACATATAATGGTTTGATAAGATATGTAAAAATTCAAAGAAAAAAAGTGAGAGAGAGAGAGAGAGAGAGAGAGAGAGAGAGAGAGAGAGAGAGACATATATATATATATATATATAATGGAGATAATTATGGAGAGATTTAAAGATAAGAAAAAAACATAAGAGTAGTTTCAAATATAAGGGAAAATAAAAAAGCTTGTGTGAGGAAAAGGAAAGAAGATCCATTATTGTTTTGGTTGTTTAAATTGCTCTTGGCATTGAAGGGAACAAGTAAGAAATAAAAGATACATGTATTGCTTTGATATTAAAGATTTAGTTTCCTGATAAATATGATGAGAGGGATAGCTATGGTGGGATATATTCTTCATCCTCCCATTAATTCCTATATATATATATATATATATATAATTGAGATTATTGAGATAGTCCCACATCGGCCATGAATGACTCAATTATTATGTATAAAACCAAGAAGAGGCCACCCAATTCAAACAAAATAATTTTAAGATGGAAACTTTAACAGAGATAAAACATGGAGAGAGAGAGACATTTTGCTTCCTCCCTAAACTCTATGGAAAGGAGCTGAAAATTGTGATGAACATGGATATGTCTAATCACAATATATATTATTTGAAAAATCAAGGATCCTTGGCAAGCTTCCTCCAGTCCACCATAAAAGCAAGTATGCCTCCAAAAGTCATTAACGTTGGAATAATATTCTGCAAAATAGCATCAATATTTGAGGACTTCGTCAAGACTAGCTTCATTGGAAATTTTAATATAATCTTATCCGTAAACTTGGACTACCCTGAAATACGAAGTTTTGTAGTCTACTACCTCATAACTCATAAGGAGGTGCATTGCAATGTGCAGTAACCATTGGAGGAGTTTTTTCACTTTGGCCGGGGAGCATAAACCTCTCCTCTCCAACCAACCACATGAGCAGAATATGTTATATTATTGAATAATACTCTTGGCCAATACCCAACATCAGTATTATTTTCTCCAATTGATAGCCACCAACTTCCTCCACCATCTTTACTCTATATAATCAATCAAAATTAAGAAATTGGCCAACAAATAATATAAACCAATTAGAAACATGAGTTTAAGTCATAAAAATGATAATATATGGTTTCTTCACCGTAGGTAGATGTTTGGGTAAAAGCTTGACCACAGTGGTACTTCTTTGTTAACTTGAATGAAGCCATTGCATATGGAATTGAAGCAGCCAATCTTTTGAGACCCAACTACATTATTATTGTAACATAAATAAATAAGCACCAGAAATACAGTCCAAAGATTAGGCAACCAGAGAATGGAACTTCGTTACTTACAATCTAATGCCCAGAAAAAAAAGAAAAAAAAAGGGTTTTGTGTTACCATATAATTAAGGATTCACCTCCGCACCGAAAATTATTTACAGTTTAGATCGAAGTTAGAAATTACCAATTGTATAGTTTCAGTTAAATATTTCTGAAGAGAAACATAAGATCATATTCATGTACCATATTGGATCAATAAGGAAAAAAAGATAGAAGTTGGTCCACCCACCCACCCACCCAAGACCCAACT